>NC_083749.1:9537572-9837572 GCF_033458585.1 Syngnathus typhle
AGAAAGCAGAGGATACAGAGATTGAAAACAATGAAGAGGCTATGGACATAATGACAGAACACCGTAATGCACAAAATGATCAAAGTGACACTGCATGTAATGAGAAAGAAGATACAGAAAATGAAGAGGAGAGCAAAGAAGATGAGTTTGATGAGGAGGAGGATGATCATGAAGAGGAGAGCAAAGAAGATGAGGAGTTTGATGTGGAGGAGGATGATCATGAAGAGGACATTGTCGCACATGAGATCAAACTGCAGAACAATGTTAACGTTCAAAACCCTGAGGAGGAGGATGATGATGGAGACAATGGGATGACTGACGATGGAGAAGAAGAGAACGCTAATAAATGGCCTAATGACAATAGAGTGGACGTGATGCAAGAAAAGGGAGTTCATGAGCTGGACAGAGTCAAGGGAACTACTGAGCAGAAGGAGGAGGAGGAAGAGGAGGAGGAGGAGGAGGAGGAGGAGGAGGAGGAGGAGGAGGAGGAGGAGGAGGAGGAGGAGGAGGAGGAGGAAGAGGAGAAGGAGGAGGAGGAAGTAGTTGAGTGGGATAGGAAAAATGAGCACATGAATGAGGATGTGAAGGTAAGGGAGGAGCGTAGAAATGCAGTCAAAGAAGAGCAAGAGTACAGGAACGTCACACTGCAGCTCAAAGAGATATTGAGAATGATTGCAAATGAAAAGGAGGAAAATGAGGAGGAAAAGGATGAAGGGGCACACAGAGATCGTACAACAACACAAGGTCAAGCAGAGCAAGCAGCCAGAGAAAAAGACTCGGACGTGATAAAAAGACGAGATGATATTAATGAAGAGGAGGATGTTCAGGAGGAGGGTGAGGAAGAGGAGGAGGAAGAGGAGGGTGGGTGGGCTGAGGTTGAGGAGGAGCAAAAGAGGAAAGAGACTGAAGAGGAGGTCAAGCAGACGGAGGAAGGAGATGAAGAAGAGGATGAGGTGGAGGAGAAAGACTTGAGAAAGGATATCGTGGAGGAGGAAGAAGAGGAAGTTGAAACTGTTGAAGATAAGCAGACCAATGACAATGAAGCCAGAGAGAAAACAGATGGAGACGAAGATGACAGTGACGGAGGGGACAATGAAAGTCACGCCTGGGCCAACAATGCTACAGATAAGAAAAATGATGATAGGGGAAAAGATCGGAAAGAACCAATCCAAAAAGCAAATACAGAAAAATTAAAAGATGCAAAAGATGAAGATGAGGTTGATGATATGGAAGAATTTGTCTCTTTTGACCAGGAGGATAAGAGAAATGAAATCCCCATAAGAGAACAAGAAAAAGAAGAAGAGGAAGAGGAAGAGGAAGAGGAAGAGGAAGAGGAAGAGGAAGAGGAAGAGGAAGAGGAAGAGGAAGAGGAAGAGGAAGAGGAAGAGGAAGAAGTGGAGGAAGAACAAGAAGAAGATATTGAAGAGAGATCTCTTAGCAAAGCCGAGGAAATAATGCTGAAGACAGATAAAGAGGTAGCAATTAAAAAAGAAGATGACAGTATTGTAGAGGAGGAAAAGAAGGAGCAGAAGTCCCGCAAGCCGAACGTCCCGCTTCACCTGCAATTCCACAGACTAAACTCCTCCTTCTCCTCGTGGAAACAGTCTTGGAGGGTGGCAGTGGCTCACAGGTTAGGCGATGAAGCTGATGAAGACGACGACAGCGAGGCAGAACAAGAGGAGGTGAAGGCTTGGCGCGAATCTTGGAGGATCTGTCGCTGGAGAAAGCCACAGGAGGATGACGTTGCGTGTTTCTCGACAGAGCACCAGAGGTTGAAACAGAAAAGACTGGCGGATGAAGACAGCCTGCGTAAGAAAAAGTGGACTTACAGCTGGAAGATGACCAAGAAGGGCGAAGACACATAAAATGCATGAAAGGAGGCTGGGGGAGTAGCTTTCAACCCAATTTCCACCGAGCACTACAGTTGAAAGATTTCAGTTTTCTCCATGTTGTAAAAGATGAAGACCCAAGAGTGAAAAGGAGATGTTGGTTAACAAATTTATTTACAGACCAGTTAAAAATATAACATGGATAGAAGGGAACATGGCAGTGAATGAGCTTTAAGAGGTCCAGTTTGTGTTTAATGACAACAACATGAGACCAGGTTCAAGAACTGGCAAAGTTGGCAGCAAGTTGGTTCATTTCTGGGCGCGGCTGGGAACCTAATGAAGAGGCAGAAGAACAGTCTCATGGATCCGTGCAGAAATGAGAGACTCATGGAGGGAATGTGGCGCAAGGCTTGGCAATAGGCACTGATGTCGCGTAACAAATGCACAATACAACATCATATAATAACAGTTCATATTGAAAACCATACACATTTTTAGAAATATTGACTCTAGAGAAGACCAAAGTTCAATTTGGGTTCTCACCCTGACAGAAACTCATACTCTTCATAATTGTTCTATTGTCCTACTTGGCGTGTTTTATAAATTGTTTATTCTACTTTTTTTTTTTTTAAACACAATAATTCATCACAATATTGAGTTTCATTGCACCCGATTCCATCATACCTCAAATCATTGTCCATGAATTTTCTTTCTATATTTCATGAGATTTATCAGAGCATTGATATTCTAAAATTTAGAATATGATAATATGATAAAATCTAAATATATGTGGGGAATATGAAGCGCAATGATTAGAATATTAAATGTATATGTGCATAATTGGATTTGTAAATGTGTAAAATAAGGTCTGAATGCATAACCACCAGATTTGTAAATGTGTACAAGAATGATAAAATATTCAGCAAACTATGTCTGGTTTGATATGTAAATAAATCTACGGGAAATATTACAGTATCTACTGATATTGAGTAACTGTATAATTGTGTTTGGTATGCTCATAAGTCATTTTCCAATTGTCTTTCTAGTAAGATCAAAGAGAAAAAAAATATCATTCTCTAGAAAGTTTGTGACTAAAAAGAAGGATTAAAAATGAATGAATATGACAACTCTATTGGTGCGTCGTTTATGCTTATGTTGCGTTGGCATTTTGTGTCCACCAGAGGACAGCATGCAGCCGCTACATTCACTCCGATATGACTGACCTACCTGTGGAAGGTATACTGAATATGACTCATTTGTCATTTATGATCAAAATAAAGCCTAAATCCCTGAGTTTTATTATTTGCTGAAAATACATTGAAGCGCAAAAACAGTACAGCTCCAACTTTCAACTGTTAAGCCAGACACTATGAAGGGATGGGCGATATATGACTGAAGATTTATCAGAATGTAAGTAATCAGCCGATACTGATGAATATAGATTATTTTACCCATTCAAAAGTGCAAAAATTCATATTGTAAAATAAGTACACGGAGGTACAAAAACGTCGGCAACCTTAACTTTCTGTATGATACACATGAGTAAGTAAAGGTGCTGTTGCCTGTACTGCTTTCAAGAGTAAAATTAGACCATATTCAAGCTGAATGATAATGTTCTATTTTTCTCTTTTGAAGAAAGCAGGTGTTGATGATTAATGTGTTAATGTTAACATTAAAATCAGACATAATATACTTATGGATATTGCATCTTAATGGGCATACCAGTGGATGGACATTGATGGAATTTAAAAGCGAAAAATGCCGCCATGCAGAAATTGACTTTGATTATATAAACGTATAGATTTTTTTTACAGCAACACTAAAAAGGCACTTCATGCAAGAGTATGAAGTTCATAAACATGAACTGCATCTCATTGAGCATTTGAGGGGATTGATATGGATGTTCTGTCAGCCATGCATGCGATTTTCTTCCCGAGTATAAAAAGGCCGCCAGAGGGCGCCAATGACTAGTATCCGCAGCCTCTGCGGAGTACTCAGTACCTTGAAATAAATTCGTTTTTTTCCCTTGCGTTTTTTACTTTCACAATTAGCTCATTTCATCCATCCTGACTACCATTTCCAAGAAATTATTCACCAAATTCAAAGTGTGCGCATGAAAATTGGCTGTTTGATTTGAGTGTTTTTCTTGGTATTCCTATTAAACGTTGATAAACCAATTTCACTTTAAATTGATGATATCAAAACAAATATGACAGGGAGAATAAAACAGAAGAAAAACGTCAGAGCGTGAGTCACTTGACGGTCGGAGAGCGAGGAGTTCGTTTGTGTGTTTATGCGCGCATGTGTATGCGCGTGTGTTGCCTGACTCACTCTGTCTGCTCTCAGATGCTTCGACATCGCTCTGCCTTCTTCTGTGAGTATTCACGATTTTTTAGCCTCCATATTCGCAAGCCGACCTGCTGTTTTGCATGTGTGAGTTTTAGAGAAAAACACTGTTTGTGTGCACGAGGAGGTTTGGTCTTGTTCGGACCGGGAAAACGGTGATTTTTTTTAAGTTCGTGGCAGTAGTTAAAACTTGATGAGCCCGGGGATAAATCGAAATATGATAGAGCACATTCAAGTATTACACCTAATATATATTTTTTTATATGCAACGTGTTTGTTTATCACGTGGTGATAGTAGATGAAGAAAAAAGCAGAGCTGTGTGATTGCATGTTGAGCGTCTTTATTGAGCGTTGCATTGAACTGAATATTGTCAGGATTATGGTAATTGTCGATAGTTACTGTCAAAGTAGTATAGTAACTAAAACGTGAGAGCCATGTAAAACGGTGTTGTTTGTTTTTATATGGGACAGGCATGGGTTTTGCCAAAATTGAAATCAATCAGCACCCCAAACACTTTTTTTGTGTGTAACTCCAGCATAGTGGAGAAGTGGAAATTGGGTGTGCCTCACAATCATGAGGTTCAGTGTTTGAATGTCAGCTCTTGCCTTGATGTTGAACTGGCATGTTCTCCTCGTTCTTAAGAGTTGTTTTTCCCTCAGCTTCCTCCCACTATCCTAAAACGATGTCCATGTTGGGTTGATTGAACACTGGACATTATCCTTATGTCTGAATTTCCGTTTGTCTATACCAGTGGTGTCAAAATCATTTCACATTGTGGGCCACATACGTAGATGTCAAGTGGGCCGGACCATTAAAACTATACCATACTATGCTATAAATAACCAAAATATCATGTCTTTCCTTTTTTTTTGGGGTGTCGCACATCATCCGTTCATCATCCTGCCAATTTGTCATTTTGTAACGATTTACGTGAACATTTGGGTGTGACATAAACCATGGGTGTCAAACTAATTTTTTTTGCGGGCCGCATTGTAGTCATAGCTTCTTTCGGAGGGCCATTATGATTGTCAACCCAAATAAATGTATGAGCACCTCATATTATATACAGTAAAAGCTGCAAAACAAACTGACAAATAACTCGTTTTCAAATCAGACGAGTAAAAACTGGTCAAATATTTAAAAATAAAGATATTATTAAAAGTGAAGACAATTTGCAATTCTAGTAATGACACATGAATTTGATGCACAATTTGTCTTCGCGGGCCACATAAAATGATGTGGCGGGCCATATCTGGTCCCCGGGCCTTGAGTTTGACACCTGTGGTCTATACCATGGATACGCGACTCCGGTCCTCGAGGGCAAATGGTCAAATAATTAGCAAGGTTTGCAGAAGCTGAATAACAGTCCTGATCATTTGAATAAACTGTGTTACAACAGGGAGACATAGAAACCATGTAGGGCACCAGCCCTAGAGGACCCAAGTTGCCTACCCATGCTTTACATTGTATTTGCTCCTGCCCTCCAGAATGCAAATTGCATCTCACCGAGGCTCAAGCTTACCCACAAACCTGTTGATAAGTGGTATTAAAAATTATGATTGGTCAGATTTTAATGAAATTTCACTAGTTGATTTTTGTCATCATTCATGCAAACAAACAGAGAATATTTTGTGTTTAATCAAAACAATACATTTGCAAGCGTCTGCTTTTACTTTGGAAAACAATAATTCCACCAATAACTGAATCTGTTAAAAAATTGGTGAGTACAACGTTAATCCCTCATGTGTGATATTGTTTGTCATTAATTGTTTTTAATCACTAAACAGTACCAAATAAAGAGTCAATTGGGGAATATATGGTTTTATAAAAGTTTTATGTAAAATAAAAATACATCCGATTATTCAATTAATCGATGGAATAATCAGCTGAATAATTAATTCTAAAAACATTTTTAGTTAGTAACTTTTTAAGGGTTAGGGTCAGAAGCAGGTGGATTTTTTTTTAAACTGTCATAGCTATAAATTACAACAAATGGTAAAATCTATGTTGTAGAAGCTTTTATTGGTCAAACAAAAAGATATCTCAACAACATAATGGTCCAGAAAAAAGTAAAAAACATTTTTTTAAATCGCCCAAAAATATAATACTGAAACTCTCGCTGAAATTTACTGACCAGTTTAATCTACACATAAGCTACATTGAGCCTGGGTTGCACTAAAGTATGGGCAGAAGCTGCTGGTTGATTGATTTTGTTAGTTTTTTTAACTATTGTGGAGGAGGCTGTTCAATCAATGCATCCCAATCCATCCATCCATCCATACGTTTTGTACACCGCATGTCCTCAATAGGGTCACGTGAGCCAAGTTTTGGTGAGAGATGTCCGCCAGACAGCCCTTATTGACAAATCGTCTTCAAGTAACCTCCCTTTTTTTTTTTGTCAAGTCCGATGGTTCCAGAGAGAACCTATACAAGCACAGCTGGATCTTATTTCTTCTACCACAGCCCATTAGCACAGTAGCTAGCCTGCTAGCTAACATAGTATACAACAAACACATGCTCTGCTTTTTTTCTCTCTTTCATTGAGGGCATTGATTTTCTGTTCAGAACATTATAGGGATGTTCCTCTTCTCCTTTTGCTACATTTTCAGGATAGGCTATGCTTTTCTTTGTTGACTTCTATGACACTTTCATGACAAGATCTGTGTTTGTTGCACCAGGAATCAACTGGCTGGTAACAGTCACACAATATGACAGCATTCTCTCGATGGTACAGCAGTAGAAACTGACGAGGCGCTCCTGCAACAAGCTTTCCCTCAGGAGTTTTCTTTTAGGTAATGTATGAATTGCTTGTCTTTTTGTGGATTTGGTGTTTATAATCAATGTCAGGTGACCCAGCAACTTGAAATTTGCGGCCTTCTGTGCAGCCAAAACACCTAAAGAAGGTGATGCTTAATTTTGCCGTCCAAAGTCATTTAATTGTTTATAATGTACATGTATGGGGCTTTTACTGTTATACTAAATTAAAAAAAAGATTTACTACATCTATTAGGAATCTAATATTTATTGTTTGAGCCATGTACTCTCATTATCCTGGCTTTGCAATAGTGAAACAAGCCCTCCACTTCAGGTACAATGAAAGAAGATCGGTGTTGGCATACCCTGACGTTTTAGTTAATTTGGCTCTTACGACTCCAAGAGCACTTTTCTGCTCCAGAAAAGTCTATAAAAGGCATGCTTGCGTTAGTTTGGCATCAATGATGGATTTGAGAGACTTGTACAACCTCAAACAACTTTGGTAAAGTACAGTTGTGTGCCAGGTCCTCACTTTTATCAGTGAGCTCCCTCCTCACAAATGTGGATGGATCAAATAAAAACTCACATAGTTTGAAAAATTGTAATATATTCTCATTAATGTTGCATCTTTTTTGTTCTTTGTCTCATTTTGACTTCTGGACCTGCTTGTTCTCCTGCCAGTACTTGGATTCTATAGTCTCCTTGTCGTTCCTCGTTCTTCATCCTCCACTCACCGACGTCAGTGGAACATTTCAATCTCTTATGTTATTGAGGTTAATCTGATTATGAAGATTACCTCTCAGAGAATTCCTCATCAATGACAGCCAAGATGGAGACTCCTTTCTACCATGACGACTCCCCCGCCATCCACAGCTTCAGTCAATTTTCAGAATACGAACGCTACGCTGGAAACAAGATGTTAATGTGTAAGAAGGCCATGTCTGTAGGAAGCCATCATTTCCCAGGCAGTGGTAGCATTGGAGCAGGAGGAAGAGGTACCAACCCCAATAACCTGGGACTGGCCAACAATACCTCCTTAATGACTTCATCGGCATCCTCGGCTGACATGAACATGCTGAAGCTAGCCTCCCCTGACCTGGAGCATCTGATCATCCAGTCCAACCAGGGACTGGTCACCACCAGCCCTCTGTCCAACTCCGCCAACCCGTTCATGTATCGGAACCAGGCCACCAACGAGCAAGAAGGCTTTGCCGATGGCTTCGTTAAAGCGCTCGCGGACCTTCACAAGCAGAACCAGCTGGTGGGAGGGCACATGTCACCATCCTCCTCCTCCAATGTCTCCTTACAAGCATCCTACCAGAGGAACTTGATGTCCACGAGCGACGTGCCCATCTACACTAACCTCAGCAGCTACAACCAGGGACAGCTGGCATATTCTGGAGCGCAGATGACTTACAGTGCTAGCTCTGGCCATAATGGCGGTGGAGCCCCTCAACCACATATCAGAGGTTTGGATGCCCCTCAAACTGTCCCGGAAGTCCCTCATCTACCGGGAGACCCCACATCACCTCCTTCCCTCTCCCCCATTGATTTAGAGACACAAGAGAGAATCAAAGCTGAGCGTAAGAAACTCCGTAACCGCATCGCGGCATCCAAATGCCGTAAACGTAAACTTGAGCGAATCTCACGATTAGAGGAGAAAGTGAAGATCCTGAAGAGTCAGAACTCAGACCTGGCTTCCACCGCCTCTATGTTGCGGGAGCAGGTCTCTCAGCTCAAACAGAAGGTCATGAGTCATGTGACCAACGGTTGCCAGATTGCCGTTAGCTCTCCCAACAAATCTGGAGGAAGAGGCGGCAGTGCTGGCAGCGAGGACTCCAGTTGCTGAGGGGGGGGGCACCTCAGAAGAACAAAGGAAGGAGATAAACCAAATGGTAAAATTTGGGAATTTCACTCATGCTCGATGCTGTCAAACAGAGCTTAGTGAAAGTGGCTCAGGGTCAGTTAATGCTCCGTGGATGGTTTGACATTTAGCCAGAGATCACACACTGCTGACTGTGAAAGGCTTTAATAGCAGACATATGAGGTTCCTGCCCACCAAGAAAGTTACATGGAACAGTTTGCATTTCTTTGAATCATGTTATTTAAAGACAGTTTTTCAGGATTTGACACGACTTTGAAACACTTTAAATGGTGGAACTATTATTTATTAGTTTTGATTATTATTGCATCTTATCATACTTCAAGTGGAACTCGAACTCTTTTTATTAATCAAGCCCTGAATTAATTATTCAGCCCTCACACTGGCTGAATAATTAATTCAGCCAGTGTGAGGGCATACAGACATGTATGAATCCGTCATTAAAATCAGTAACAAGCAACTTGTTGAATGCTTTTGATTCGATTGTCGCTGTATTTCTGAATTCAAATTTTAAGAACATGTGTTTACCAATATGTTGATGGATTTTGCTATTCTGTTATGTTACTGTGTTTGGTTTGTGTTTTTATTTTCATTATATGTCGTATACGGATCAACTCTGGTTCACGGTCCAATTTTCAAATGTAAATTTGGGGATTATTCATGTGTTGCTGCTCAAACTTTAAAATGTTTATTGCCACGTCATGTTAAAAATAAAGTCTAATGATCGGTTGGTACCGGTCAGTACTTTTTGTCTTTTGTCTGATAGAAGCTTTCTTTGCCAGAAAAAATAGTCTTATTTTGGTTTAGATTATTTTTTTTCAAGTTCTGATTTATTTATTAATATTTTTAATAAAAATATACATCAAATATCAAGATGAAAATGAAGAAGTAGCACATTTCCGTTTCAGAGGGAATCTTTTTTTCCCAGGTTAATGAGCCAAAACGGGTCCGTTGGACGGACTGAGAGGTTTGTTGGCACTTGACCTGGATATGTACGATTACACGGATGTACGAAAAACCACTTCCGTCCGTCATTTGTGCATTATTTATTTATTTTTTTCAACTTATTTCATCCCTCACCCTTTGGACCACTCTGTCCCTGGGAGGAAAATACCCACATATTGGATTGAAAAAGGAAATAGATATAAATCACAAACTCAAGTACTAAATTGAAAACTAAATTGGGGTATCCAGAGTTGTACATGAAAAACAGGATGGTAGCCTTCAAGGACATGCCTGATTTTAAGTAATCGTTATTATATTGTTTTTTTCCCTCTTTTTACATGCAGGGGTGGGGACAGGGCTACACTGCCTGCCTGCTCTAACAGCCCGTCCCTGTTATGTGCACTATATATATGAATACTGCTATGTGACCCATTGGGTTATCTCACCTGCTACACAGAAAGAAGGTTTTCATTTTAGACCTTCAAGTTTAGTTTGCATATTCTCCCTGTGTTTGCGCTGCTTTTCTCCGGGTACTCTGCCTTCCGCCCACATTCCAAAAACATGTTCGTTAATATGGCATTCCTTTAGTCATCCTCAGAGGGGGAAATTGAAGTGTTACAGAAATCCAGGGTAATGCAACAAACAGCTGAATATTGTTTAAAAGAAAAAATATTGAAATGTGTAATGCATACAACAGCTTTTCAGTGTGAGTAAAGACAGACATGGAGTATGGATGACGCAAACGTGATCGAGTTTAGTGGTGATGAGGGTGCAATGACAAATCGAGGCCCACACAGCCATTAGAAGGTCTAACGGTACCTGAAGAGCTTAGTTGTACCCCTGAGTAGTAGGATGATGATGCGATGGAACTGCCAGTCTGCCAGCTCATCGTAGAGAGGGTGAGAGGAGTGGCTCAAGATGGTTTACCCTTTGTTCTTTGTCCTCCTCTCAGTCACAGCTTCTATGTTATCCAGCTCTGATTCATTCAAAGAGCGGGTCGTTATCACCCTACTGAGCCTGTTCATGTTTTGAAGAGCAAATTATAAAAAGATGTCAAGTCAAAGCTGAGAGAAATGCGAATCATATACAATGTGGCCAGTTTGTCTACTAATTAATTGATTTTAAAAGTAACTAAGTGAGTTTACAAGTTAATTTATTAATTATTTTAGGCAGAGGCCAACATCGCCACTTAACATTACAACTTACTTTATTACAAGTGCATTTTTAACAGTAATGTTTATGTGGGGCTAAAGTTTTTTATTTAAAAGATAAAATAAAGACTGGACACAGCTTTAGTGTTGTTGTTTTTTGCTTGGAATGTGAGTCTGCTTTCTTGATAAATTCTGTAAATTTTCCATTTGTGCTTTTCATGTTGCTGTTAATGTTTTAGCACTGTTGTCCCATCAGAACAAAAAGTTGTGAAGAAGCAAAAAGGAAAGAGTGAATGAAAAAAAACAAGATTCAATCATTTGACGCTATCATAAATTAGGTCTACTGAGACGTTGCCGTCTTTAGTGAAGATAAAAGATGAAGCAGACATCATCTCTCAACGGTAGAATACATAGCTGATGTTTATTATGGCGAAATGAAAGTGATTGTAACAATATTTAAAATTTTGATGAAAAAATTATTCACTAACAAAATATGTCCAAGTTGATAATAATTTTAAATGTATATACTGATTCGGTTTTGTCGTTTGTTCTTTTTCCATAGCACAAACAAGCTCCCCAAATTGTTTACAACCTACAGGCCACTCACAACTTAAACTGCATATTAAATCTTCAAAAAAGTAACACGCAGTGAGTGGCACAGTACAGATCGTACATCACAGAAAGGTTCACTTTTAGGTATGGCTAAAGAATAACTATTTCTCAGAATGATTTATCGAAGAGGTTACAAAAATCCTTCATTAAGAAACAATTTGCAGCATTTTAAATTGGTAGTACTTAGAATCAACAGACATTACTAAAGCATGCAAAGCCTGTTTACAGCATGTGCCATGTAGTATGTAGTGTGTTACGTGCAGCAACTCAAATGCACAACACAATGCAGGGAACGGATTACAAGTTATTTATATAAGAATTTAGGTTGTAGGTGGTGCTGCCAGAGGGGGAGACTCAGCTGACGCAGAGTGGCGGAGGGGGACTCAAAAGGCCTTGAGTATTTTCAAACAGATGGAGACTGGGTTGGAACGTTGGATATGGGAAACGGACCAACAAATCTGGGCACATATTTGTAAGCTTAAGAAGTTGCTAGCAAAATCTTTTAGCTCGAGCGATAACAGAATGACAAATCTGACAAGATTTATGACAATACTTCCAGAACATTTGAATCAGGAGCAGCGAGATTTTTGAGGGGGCATGAAAGTCTACTTTTTAAGGTACAGCTGGGTGGAAGCAACTAGATTTGTGGTATTTTCATGACCGCAGTCACTCATCTTTCATTTCATGTGCTTTGGTGTTAAGGTGATCAAGCTTGTTGAGAAGTTTGTTTTTGGGCATCTTGAAAAACTCAAATTTCTTGCAGTCTGACTATAGTCACTATACGATAAAAAGCTCTGTAGTATACCTTCAAGATGACAATGCCATCAGAGACATTAAAACAAGAAGTGTCAACAAAGAAAAAGCATGGTAAAGCATTCTGTATTTAACTTTTCACTGGCAATTTGTAAACAAATAGTAGGGGCGGAGCTACACAGTGGCCAGGTGTGGCCATGGCCACGCCACCCATATTAATTGTTTTCTAATTTGATACTTGTGACTTTCCCACCATTTTCACATGGTTGTAATGTTGCTAGATCACAATGCAGACTTGATTTTTATTTTTAGTTTGCTGAGGTTTGTATCCACACTGTACTGTTTGCAAGTAAACTATGTTGTGTAAACACGTGCGACAATTGGTGCTCCCGTTGGACAGAAATGAAGAGGGCAGCATTCGGAGCACAAACCCGGAAGTAGAGGAAAATATGCCATTTCTGCATTCTTGTGCAGTGTTAGAGATGCAAAATAATTTGGTGTGTCAAGAGCAGCCCATTCAGTGCAGATTTTGCGACACAATGTTTCTAAATTTTGTGTAGAGTAACCCGCAGGAGCTTGTGTGTCAAAAGACGAGGGATGATCAGATACGATTCACTATGGTTGCTTGTTAAGCCCAAAAAGTTGTAAAATCTTCTATTCTATAACGATCAGCAGTGGTTTGTATTAATTTGGAGACGCATCAAGACCATCACGTAAAGTGGGTCACGGTCCAGATGGTTGATCCACATGATTAGTTTATGTATATTCACACCTGCATAAAAAATCTGGACCAGCATTGAAAATGACACCTGGTCCATTCAAAGTGAACCAAACTGGAGGTGTGGAAACACAGTTTCAGAACAAAATTGTCATGAAGTGAGTGGAGCTGGGCGACCAAATGCAGCTTGGACCAGGGTTTATTGAACAAACTCAAAAGACAAACGATGCTCGACCCATTGCCTCCCTGCTTGGCACTCAGCATTAAGGGTTGGAATTGGGGGGGTTAGATCACCAACTGATTCCCGAGCGCGGCACCGCTGCTGCTCACTGCTCCCCTCTCCCCCAGGGGATGGATTAATCACATGGGAATGGGTTAAATGCAGAGGACAAATTTCACCACACCCTGATGTGTATGTGACGATCATTGGGACTTTAACTTTAACTTTTCACACAATAATAAGCAAACAACATGACTGAAGTCATTATTTATCATATCATCGACAGTCACGGTTTCATTAAATAAAATGCACACATAGACCAATCATCTATGTTGTCCATCCCCAAAATGGACTATGAGAAAGCAAATCAACTAAAGTTAAAATGGCATTCTCTCGTAAATTAAGCTGAGCTCACTCATTTTTTACTTAGACTTGATTCTGCTTGTATGACGAGTGCGTGGATCAAGTTTCAGGATATATGTGCAGCTTATTGAAAAAAGAAACCATCACCATGGATGCTATGATAAACAATGACTTTTCAGTTACATACTTGGTGGTTATGAGTATGCAAATGTATATGTGCGAATGTTTGCGCATGCTTACGTCCACCCATCAGTGAAATGGCGTGACATGCTGGCTATACGTCTGAATATGTTCTGGCACCACCCCTGCAAATGACTGCTCACTAATATGCGTAAAAGCGGGTGCTTTTGAAATCATTTTTCCATTCAGTTTTCCGCTGAAACAGTCTGCGAGAGTTTTCCTGCTACGTGTTAATGACATCCTTCCTGATGATTAGCTATGAGTCAATGTGACTCACAAGTGAAACTGTGTTTGACCGAGTATTGACGTGCTACTGCCTCTGTTGATTATGATGGTGATAGCTGTTGCCATGTGTCAAGTATCTGTCTAAAGAGAGTTCCCACTTATCACTGGATTGTGCCAAACCACACAACCTTCATTAATAGTTATTAAGAAAAGGTGCATCGTGTCAAATACACATGACTTCATTGGGATTTTTGGAGTGGAGCCAAAGTCAGTCACCTATGTGACAATAGATTACAAACAGGCCCTATTCTACAATGTGACGACTATTTTAAACATACTCCTCTCAACACGACAATCATAATAGCTTGAAAATCAGACAGACAGTATTTCTTGTGGTCTACGGAAGCTTGGACGATTGTGTACAGCAAAATGTTGGTGATCAACCAGTTTGCAAGTGGGAGTGCTATCTATTTTGCTGTTGCGTGCTAGGGGAGAAGCATCGGCTCCACGCATGCAAAAAGAATCGATAGACATTAACCAGACGGGTGACACTGCAGGACAGAAGATTGAGATGCTTGAGTCACTGAGAGATCACTGAGTAAACTTATCTTCATCATTCACCTACTCCTCATGACACTTTGTAGCAGAGGGGGCGCTCTTTTGCCAACAGACTAACTCAACTTTGATTCCAGAAACAGCACCTCAGTTTAGATCATCTTTTATAACATTCAAGATAATTGTTTGAAAATCTGCAAAGCTGTTTTTAGTAACAGCTTTTTTCCTTGCCTTCTTTGTTTCTTTCTGTTTTGTTGTTCTATTGTAGTGATTGATAAAAATGCTGTGTAACAATTGCTCTCACATTAAGACTACCAACAATTTTGTTTTTCTTCAAGTCAAGAGAAAAGTTGTTTCTGCAATTTACAACTGTATCCAAAATATGGGAGACCAGTCAAGATTTTCTTTGTCTGACAGTTAGGTTGAGATTTTTTTTTTGTGTGTGCAGTTTTTCCATATTCTGCTCCAGATGGAGTGACCCACTTACAGAGAGGGGGGGACAGAGAGAGCGAGAGAAAGAGAGAGAGAGAGAGAGAGAGAGAGAGAGAGAGAGAGAGAGAGAGAGAGAGAGAGAGAGAGAGAGAGAGGGAAGCTATGTGCCATTTGTCGTGACTAATACCCCCTCCACCCACACCTCAACACACAAACACACGTACACATACGTGCACTCACACAAACACATGCAAACACAACCGCCCGTAAGTAACCTCAAACAAAAAAACTCAAGGTTCGGCGATTTTCTAAGTGAAAATAATGACATATTTGAATAAAAATGTGTTGACTGGACATCAGTGTGTGTTGTACTTAAAATAGGTTTCCATTTAATAAGCCTTTCAGTTAGTACTGTCTTGTGACTGACATCAAAACTCAGTAAAATACAATGAATGTAATTTGTTTTTAGTACACAAGTAGCAATATGTACCTACTGGAGTGTGGTGTAATTATGGAAATATAATAAAAACGAAAGTTCAAGTTATAACTTGATTAGAAGGGACTTCTAGGAATGCAATTCAGCCTTTTTAATCTTCACCTTTCTTCACTGCATTTTCCTTTGCCGCCAATATACCTGATCTTTACACTGTGTTGAAAACTCAATCCATCTCAAATTTGGGAGATAAGAAGAGCTCAGGGACAATTATGTAAATCAGATTAATTTCATTCCCTGATCTGGTGTTGACCTCAAGTCAGATCTCTGGAACACACCGGCCTGTACTCCTGCGTTCTTACCTAGAGGGAAGTCTGCATCTTCCTTCATTCTATCTTTCTGCCACATTAAATATTCATGAGACTCACCTGAGGCGTCACAGAGCCCCCACCCAGTGACACTGCCTAAAGCTGTGATGTCACACTGAGGTGATAGTGGTTATCTTGATGGGAGTGGGTCTCTGGGCGGGGGGGAAGCGACACAACATGGTAGATGTCAGCGGGGATATGATGCAAGATGAGACTTGAGTGACTGACAGCTGCTGACTGGCAGCAGAGTCACATTCACCTCCTTTGTCAAAGATGATGTTCTCCATCAATCTCTTCCAATGGACTTGCATGAGGACAGAATAAAGTTTTACATTGACACCTCAGCAGAAATTGGAGACAAGATGTGATGCTAATGGGGGGAAAAAACATAAGCGATGTTAGACTGAAAGTATAATGCCTCAAACAGTTGTGTTTTGATTACTACACTCTTTCAAAATTCCAGTCAAATGTGTCATTATATTGGGGCTGTGACTATCAAATATTTTTTGAATTAATTATTTGATTAATTAGTTAACTGATTGTATTTGTTTACTCTGTGCTATTTAGTGATAATTAAAAGAACTAAACAACAGCTAAGCAATATTACAGAGAAGGATTGATGGTCATTGTTTTCCAAAGCAAAAGCAGATCTTGTTTATTATTTTGATTGAACACAAAAGAGATGTCAATTTGCTCTCATGAAAAACTACAGAAATAAGAGAATTGTTACTTTTTAGAGCCAGAAATCCAAAGATTTGGACCATCTCTAAAATACAAGGCGATAAACTTGATAATCGATTTGTTGTCGATTCATCGATCAATTTTGACACATACACATACATATTGGTAAACGTTTTAGGATAGCATGCCAGTACACCAACAGAAAATCACCCCTATTTTGCAGATGTGACAGTAACAGATTCTACTTTAAAAAAGGATTGAAAACTCACAAGTGCTCAAACACTTACTGTTGTGAAGGTCCAAATTTACTAACACTTGATTTCCACTGGAGTTGAGGAGCAATAGTACCATTGTCAGCGCTCAAAAGAACTGTCAGCAGCATGATGGATGAGCTAATGAAACCTGGTTGACCCTTTATCTTCTAATTTCCCATCACTCTTTCTATGCTTCCTCGCTAGTGAGGTTGTTGGCTTACTATAAGACTGACTGCATATTGCATAAACCACACACATACACACACAAGCTGAATGTTTGGGTTTGATGTTGCTACGGTGAAGCAAAAACAAAAAAGTGTCATTGAAATGAAAAGGACCGAGTGTCACAGGGATAGAAAATGTAAGCGAAAATATTCATGAGATGAAATCATTTGCTGATTCAGAGATTTGCTTTTATTTCCACATGGTCACAATTATTGGCTATTCTCTTTTTGGTTCAACAAATGGTTCAAGAATATGCTAACTGCGAAGATAAACTTTTCCTTACCAGTCAATGATAACTAGTTTATGAGGAGACCAGTACAATTTTACAGCAATCTATGCATACTAAAAACATGACTGAAGCTGAAACAGGTTGATGGCCAGAATCAGTGATGAAGGTGTTCAGGGATGGAGGAATGTTATACTGGCGTGGTAGTTGTTGAAGAGTGACTCAGATGCTCCGCCCACACACGTACTGAGTCATCATAAACTGCCAAGCACTCAGTGTGTGCGTGCGTGTGTGCGTGTCTGTGTGTGTGTGTGAGTACCTGATTTAAATGTCAGGAAAGTGAGAATCTGACTCAATGTTATTTCTTCTTCTGATTGGATGATTGTAACTTTGAGAGGTTAACGCAGGAACCCACACTCCCGGGCCACCTAAGAGTTTTGATTAGCTCCAAACAGCACCACATCACACCACTCAGCCTGCCCTGGCACCACACCACACCACACCACACCACACCACACCACACCACACCACACCACACAGCCTCCGTTGCTTTTCCATTAAAACAGGCATGGGGCAGGATCACCTGAACTGTGCAACCCTGCATGCATACTTGCAATGGTGTGGAGTTTTGCTGTAACATTTGTGAGTGACACACGCACGCACGCACACACACACGCGGACGCAAACACATGCACACACGCACAAACACTGCACAAACACACGCACATATACATTCTCACACACGACCACAAACACACGCGCACACAAACACACGCACATACAAACGCACGCACGTGCACACACACGCATACATTCGCACGCACACACACTCACACACATTAACACGCATACGTACACATTCTCACGCACGCACGTACACACGCACGTACACAAACACACGCACACACAAACACATGCACATACCAACATAAAGACACACGCACACAAACAAACACACACACACGTGCACACAAACGCACGCAGACAGACACACATACACGCACACATTCACGCACACACGTTCACACGCACGCACACACGCGCACAAACGCACACTCACACACACTGTATATATACAGTAAATACAGTACACATCTATGTGCCTGTGTAGTTTTGGAGGAAAAAAAAACATTGTTTCAAATGAAACAATACAAAAGCACCAGTGAACAAGACCAAGTGCTGGTTTTTGAAGTGTCATGTCTTCATACTGATACCAAGAAGGAGGTGAGGAGGTTACTTGACTGGAACACTGTTGCCCCAACTCCTCCTCATCTTCAGCTTTCTCTTCCTCACGCTGTCTATATGAATCACCTCCTGCAGGCATTCGCTTTAGTTCTTCCTTCCCCAACCAACAACAGCAGCTCGTTCTTTTGTCTGGGAAGCCTATTTGTCCGCCGGGACGTCAGCCTGGATTATACTGAGTTGTGGTCCAATCTTGTTTTAGCTCTGACCTCCGGGCACCTGCACGAATCAGACATGCTGCTTCCAAAACGCTGTGCATCCATGTTGGAGAATGTTAACAGACTTCACCCTCAGGCAAACATAATTGTCTCTGTCCTGGAATCCTATGAAAAACTAATGAGATAAAAAGTGACATTTTATTTAAAGCCACTGCCTCAGAGAATCTCACCTGCAAACTACAAAAAAGGACTTAAAAATGCAGAATAAATTGCATTATAAATACAAAGGGGTAAATAATTATTTCAAACCTGCTCACTTAAAACTAAATTAATTCAATGATTATTTCTTGGTTACAGTAATTGACAGCACGGCAGTCAAAATCCAGAAAAACACGCAACATAAAAGTTATACAATGTGCATTTTATTCAACGAGGGACTAAACTTTCCCCAAAGACAACATGTTAGTACTTAATTGAGGCAAGGCTCTTGAGCATTCTTTGTTTTTTTTTAGCTCCCATTGTAAACTCAAAGCTTCAGATGCCTTCACAGGTTTTGTATTGGGTTCGTCTGGTGACTGACCAGGCCATTCCATGAGCTGAATGTGTTTCATCTTGAGCCTCCTCTTTGTTTCTCCTCTGTTGTGATCATTTTCATGCTGAAAGACTCATCCATAACCCAGGAAAGGAAGGTTTTCATCTGCCAGTTTACAGTACAGTCAAACCTCTACATACCAATTTAATTCGTTCCGGCACCTACTTCATACGCATGTTGAAATAGTCGTATGTTAGATCAAATATTCTCGTAAGAATACTCTGTAATTCGTTTAATTGGTTCCATAGCCAAAAAAAGCCATTACAGATAATTACACATAGCAATAAAACAAATGCATTATATCAGCGAGATGTAAAAATAGATAATTTACAAAGAAATAATCAATAAAAAGGGTTTTTTATTGTCACTGTAGCTTAGAGACACATAGAGATACATATGTTCGGCAACTTACTGTAACTGACAGTATGAGAACTTCAAACTAACTTAGCTTATTCTTTATTTCTATACTTTATATATTTTTTTTGGCGGCATGGTGTTGCACTGGTTAGCACGTCCGCCTCAAAGTTCAAAGAGTGCGGGTTCGATTCCACCTCCAGACCTCCCTGTGTGGAATTTGCATGTTTTCCCCGTGCCTGCGTGGGTTTCCGGTTTCCTCCCACTTCCCAAAAACATGCATAGGTAGGCTGATTGAGCAATCCAAATTGCCCCTAGGTGTGAGTGCGAGTGCAGATGGTTGTTCGTCTCAGTGCGCTAACTGATGTCATCCCGACGTGCCGACGTCTAGCGAGCTAACCATGATGACGTCATATGTTAGTGAAGTGAAATTTATTTTTGAACATAAGATCGACCAAACACAAAATCATTTTTTCACATTTTCACATAATTTCATGTTATGCCAATAAGGCACATAAATCAACATGTTCAAGTCAAGTCAAGTTTATTTGTATAGCCCTGAATCCCAAGCAGTCTCAAAGGGCTCCACATAGACAAAAATTGACAATTATTCTCAAAGCATCCCCTGATCTTAAGCTCCCAAAAAGGAGAAGGAAGAAGCTATTGCTTGTTTTTTCCTACCCCTTTTATACATCATAATTCTCAACATGGTTGCTAATTAGTTTTTTTCGATTCCCAATAGCTCAAGCATTGTTGTATCTGACAAAAGCAATGAGTCGTTTCAACATTCACTGGAAAATTAAAGGCGAGCATGTACACTTTCTGTAGGCACTACAAGATTTCAGGATATTGTGGTGCAGTTTGTTACCAACTGATATCTTGGTGACTAAAATACCTTTTGCTAGACATCTACAGCAGCCGCATTTCACACCCGTCACTGAGAAAACAGTTTAAACTATCATTTGCAGCCTGAGCCCATCGATGTGCAGCCTTGATGTGTTCCCCACTAAATTTAGCAGGCCTGTGCTGAGGAAGTTGGAACCACAACCCGCTCAGTGAGTCAATATTTCACTTCAGACTGGAACATTTCCAATGGCCTTGAAGAATGTTGTCATCAAGCCTCATCGTCCCTCTACCATGCCATAGCAAAGTTTCCATTCTAAGGCAAAGTTCTATAAAAAGTTGACTTTTGCCTATGAGATTAATGCTCTTGACACTTTCCAATCAAGATTTAGCCCCCAACACAGAACCGTGACAGTGCGAATCAACGAACAGAAGCCTCAACAAATTTCTTTAGCTAAACTCAGACAAAACTTGAATCGTTAACTGTGGCCCACAAAAGTGTCTGTCACTTTGAGACTCACTCTCAGAAACTTAATAAAGGATTCACATCTGAATTTTAACAACCACAATAAATCAATAAGAAATAACAATAACATCAATACCTGGATTTTTACCACCTAAAAAGCATGGTCAAAATCAAAACAATGGGATCTTAACCTCACTTTTGTACTGTATGACTACCGTAATTTACGGACTATAAGTCACGTTTTTTTTCATAGTTTGGGTGGGGGGGCGACTTATACTCAGGAGCGACTTATATACATATATAGTTTTTTTTTCACTTTTTGGGCCATTTTATGGCTGGTGCGATTTATACTCCGGTGCGACTTATAGTCCGAAAATTACGGTAAGTACCTTGGCTCTTTCAGCAAGAAATCTGCAGTGCATTCTGAATGATGCTGATCGAGTTATGACTAGAACCAGGAAATACAAGCATATTAGCCCAGGACGCAGGTGTCTGCACTGGCTTCCCATTTCTCCAAGAATAGATTATATCAGCCTTTAATGGTCTGAAACAGGGGTTTTCAACTGGTTTTATCCAAGGGACCACTATTATAACCAAGAAGCAACTCGGGGAACACTGCTTTGGGGAAATAATATTGTATTTTGCACTGAAGGGGCTAGACCTAAACAGGCTATTTATTTGCATCTGTATGTCTATTTTGGGAATCTCAACTACATTTGACATCATTTGGATGGGCAAATGATTCCCAAAATTAGCTGAAAAAAAATCAAGATTAAATAATATATATATTTTTTTAATGTTACAATTATTTTCCATTTCCAATTTCGCTGAACACCTGCAATACCGCCACAGACAACTAGGGGGCCGTGGACCAGGGTTCACAATCCCTGGTCTAGAACCAAAATAGGTCCATGACATGTTACAGCCATGTTACCCTTTGGCTCTGAGAATGTGAGAACCCGTACGAAGCCGTCATATTTGAATGGTTATCTTGTTTTTATGGTGGTAAAGAGTGGTAAACACAAAAGTAGAAATGAGCACAAAGAAACAAGATGTGCAGTACAAACGGGACCACAGCGAGCGTATGCTATGACATTATTATCTAGAAAATGGGACAGTTTAGTCATGTGGCACAAATTTATACAGCCTCACAAGTAGAGACCAAAACACTGCCATTCCATAGCATAAATCATCAGGTTCAGATGACTGCCATATTTGAGCAGGGTAATGGGTTTTGGCCTTTTCCTCTGATGGAGACGTGCCAATAAGCTCACACTGCAGGGAAGAATTAACGTCCCTTAGAGGGAACTTACATAGTGAGGGTAAATGCATGACATCACATTAGGCGGAGGCCTTGCAATTGCACCCACTCAATATTCCGATTGTAGGAAAGTATGTTTTATTTATTTATTGTATTTGAAGCACCCAGATGCATGATGTTATGATATTGGACAAAGCTTAGCCAATAAATGAAATTCCTGCAGCTCAAACACCCATGAACCACATCTTTTTAAAACACTAACCCCATTTGCACAAAACAATATCTCCGCCATATATTATTGTTTGTTACAGAAAAAAAAATCTAGTAACGTATTTCCCGGACTATAAGTCACTCCGGAGTACAAGTCGCACCAGCCATAAAATGCATGATAAAGAAGAAAAGAACATATGTGTCGCACCGGAGTACAAGTCGCATTTTTGGGGAGAGACTATTTGTAAAAATATAGGAACAGAACAAGAACAGACATGAATAGTGTTGCGTGTTGTTGATGATGTCCGTTGTTGAGTCAGGAAAACAAAGGCAACAACAGGCTAAACAGTACATAAACACAAACGAGGAACTGAGAACGTGCCTGACGTCACACATTAACACTAATTCAAATAACTATAACATAGATAACAAGTTTATCGACCCATCCATGTCACTCAAAATCATTAAATCCATCGAAATCTTTGTCCTCTGTGTCACTTATAAACAACTCCGCTAAATGCGGCGCTGACGTCAGACTCATCATTATATGCAGTTCCAATTATTTCACAGGCCTAGAGGGCCCTTTTGCAGTTTAGTGTGAAAATGACATGTGAAGTGATATAAGTAATGTGTTAATGATCACGTAATAATGTGTTAATTAATTCACATATAAGTCGCTCCTGAGTAAAAGTCACACTATGAAAAAAACTGTGACTTATAGTCCAGAAAATACAGTATTTGGTTAAACCTCGCTGAAGAGGTAATTGTTCTTTACAAATACACGCTCACTTACTATACTTACTATAAATACAATCAAAGTCTGCAGAACAACTTGTGGTGTCAGATGACTAACAAAGTGGGCAACCGTGCTCAAAACTTAAATAAAAATCACTTTGACGGTTTGGTACCTGTAACTATGCCACTGATAAATTACAAGCAACATATGGTGGCGCTAATGAGTCATACAAGGAAAACAGGGCTTGCAGAAGAAGAAGGGGTGATTGAGGAATTAAAAGATTAAAAGGAAAATCACAGTATGCAGTCGTACATTTGGAGTTTTACATGCAGTCTAGAATCATGTCAGCCAGATCACACTTTGGTGATGAAATGCCACCAGTGCTGTCATCCATATCTGAAAAGAGCACCTTTGGTATATTTCACTAACATGTATACTACTTACACATTTTATGTCTATAAAATACAGAATTTTGGAGCATGATAAAAGCCAACTCTCCCACTTGAATTCAAATCCCACTTGAAATCCTCACTGCTGATTCTCTACTAAGGGGAAACTGGAATCAATTGAATTGGAGTGAAACTGGTCAGTTCTCAACTTTGCAATGATGATTGATAGACGCTGTCGTCTGCTCGGATAAAATCAAATCCTTGCAGAGAAAACTGAAACTATTTTGGAGTCTCCGCTGTGAATATGCAAGGTTTCTGTAAGTCTGTCATGAGCATTAGTGTCGGTCTGAGTGCAGCATATTAACTACAGGTTTTACTGCGCTATAATTAATCCTTGTCACGCTCATCTATAATTCATGGAGGTGTTTTTTCGTGGATTTGGAGGAAAGAGAGGAGCTTCTTTGAATTGTACACTATATTAGGAACATGGTGGTTGCAAAAGGGGGACTCGATTAAAAATTAAAATGTTGAACTTTTTTTGTCATCCAATGTTTTACATACTCCTGACCTCTGGGACATATTTGCATAGAAAAAATACAATGCAGAATAATAAAGGCCTAAACTCGCACAAACAACATTATGTCTTTTAGATCCGATTCTGATTAAAGTTGCAAAACAGTTAAAAGTCCTTTCAGGCTTTTCATTGAGCGTTCATAAATATTAAACATCGTCTGAAGCTATCCGCAGCTTTGTTGTGAGTTAAATTAGAGAAGCTCTTTGCTCCACATAAATCTGATAAGTAAAAATTGTGTATTTAATCTCCCACTGCATAAAAAAAAGATGAATGCTCACGTTGCTCACTTTCCTTATTTGCACTTCCAAACGAGTTAAATCGAAACAAGGCAACATAGTAACTCATTTGATCAGTTTCTTTTTAATTGATCATTTAACGCAACGTATTGTTTGAAATAACGTGTCTTTGGTTACAGCTTCATCACGCTTCATTGCTTTGTGCGCAATGTAGGACAATAAAATGTGATTTGATGGATGTGAAAAAATTGGCCTCTTAAATTCTTTTCTTTTTTGTACATTTGAATCAAATAACACGCCAGCGTGAATATGCGAGGATTTTGTAAGTCTGTCATGAACATTAGTGTCGGTCAGAGTGCAGCACTTCATTCTTTCTTCACTCAAGTTATCTTTGTTTGAGATCTCCATTTGTTTTATGATCATAAATATTTAAGATGAGAAACTATGCTAAAAATACTCACCAGGCTTTCAAAACCTGTCTTTAAATAATCTAGTGTAATAATATCTAGTACTTGACCTCAAATTAATTGTCCGTTCCTCAATTATTATATTAGAAGTCACCCCCTGATGCTTTGTTTTCCTCCCAAAGGCACAGGGAGCAGATCAGACTTTAATCAGCATGGATGTTTTAAAGAATCACTCTCAGAAACGCTCCAACATCCTCCTGTTTGGCGTTACAGAGCCGTGAGTCACTCCAGTGAAGGAGCCCAGTGAGGGATGAAAGCGGTATTAGTGCCGGTTAATTCGTCCTGACAGTTGGAAATGTTAAATCCTGCAGGGGGCTCAGCTTAGCTCGTTCACTCCCTGCCTAAGTAGGTTAAATACAAACCAGTGTGATCAATCTGTAGACACTAACTAAATCCACACAGCGTTGCCAAACACCAGCTGCATGTTCTTGGGAGGAGGCAACAGAAGAAAGTTAAACGTGTCAAAGCACCAAGAATACTTCCGAAGGCCTTGGAGCAATCAACCCACCGATGATTGAAATAGGGACATAGCAGGACACCTGACGACTGGGATTGTCTAATACACTGTACATACTGTAACTTAATTGGTACTCAACATCTCATCATGAGGCCAACATGCTTTCTCATCATCCTTTGATGAATTTAGGATATTTTGTGGTCAATATTTGGTTGACACGGGATGACAATACTAACCAGTTTTCCCGCAACATTAACACAGTAAAACGGACAAATGTGCATTTATAGTTAAATAAGCCGTTGGCTACGTTTACATGTACAACAGTTCTTTAGTCTGATCAGAGTTCGAATTATGATGAGATGCAGTTTTCATGGACACTAAATATAGAAATATGATTTAGATTTGCGTGTTCAGGGATCACACTTTTGATTGGGACTAATTATTTTGACATGCGCAGGTTGACCAAATATATCGGAAATTGTCGTAGATGAAGCCGAAGCGATGAATCACTCTGTCCATTTCTACGTTAGCGTTATCTTGTATATTTTTCCCATTTACGCCGTTACGCCGGGTCAACACTTTCTAATGGAGCTAAAATGTTTCTGACCAGAGCAGTTCAGTCTTGAGCCCGCCATGTCTTTCACTCTGCTTCTTTTAGCTTCCAGGATCCAAAGAAATGCACATACCGACATCACAGACATGCACGCTAAAGATGTTTTTTTTTTTCCAGAAAAAGTGATTTCTATGCGCGCCGATTGGGTTATCAATTGACATAAACCACATCTCTCATTTGGAAGAAAAGCTTGACCAGAATGGACTTGATCGAGTCAGAATATTTCAAACTGTGTACCGTAATTTTCGGACTATAAGTCGCACCGGAGTATAAATTGCACCAGCCATAAAATGCCCAAAAAAGTAAAAAAAAAAACATATATATGTATATAAGTCGCCCCCCCACCCAAACTATGAAAAAAAACGCGACTTATAGTCCGAAAATTACGGTACATAAAGCATTTTTATTCTGATCAGGTTTTTATTCTGAATAAATGTTCATGTTCATGTAAACATAGCCAGTATTTTCAACACTCAATATTTTCATCACAACTGAGTATATTTAGCTAGTTAGTAAAAAACAACATTATTTTGCCACCCTGTTATCTTTAATGCTAGTAGTAATACACCAACCTCTGCTATCAAGACTGTTGATGTCCAGTGTTGATTTCATGCGCCAGCAGGACTTTGCACCCGTCCCCACTACAGAAACTACCAAAATTCGATTAAATAACCATTGTCTTGCTGTGTTATGTTGACTCACAGACCTTAACACAGGAAAGAATCGATACATTGGAAAGAGACACATGATTTGACTTTCATCGAAGCAACATTGAACCTCAAATATTGGTAAGACTGTACCACGCTTAAGCTCATAAAAGTTAAATGTTTGATCTCAAATTCTCCTGTGACAATGAAAAAATATCCTTGAGCAAGGCAGCAAAGACATTATTGCATTATTACTCCAAGAATGATCGGTTGAATTTCCTTCCACATCATCCTTCATCACCACCAATAATCAGTCATATTGGAAAAGAGTTTTTAGAAACTTGGTTAGTCATAACTTTTTATTATTATTTAGTTTTTTAAATCATTTAAATCATTTTAGTGGCTCGGTGGAGCACTGGTTTGCACGTCCACCTTACAATTTGGAGGGTGCGTGTTAGATTCCACTTCCGGCCCTCCCTGTGTGGAGTTTGCATGTTCTCCCCGTGCCTATGTGAGTTTTCTCCAGGCACTCAGTTTTCCTTCCACATCCCAAAAACATGCTCGGTAGGCCAACTGAGCTCTTTAAATTGCTCGTAGGTACGAGTGGGGATGGTTATTCGTCTCTGTGTGCTCTGCGATTGGCTGGCAGCTGGTTCAGGGTGGCCCGGCCGCGACCCCCGTGAGGACAAGCGGTACAGATAATGGATGGATAAATCCTTTTAAAGTTAACAGGAAATTTATAATTCGACGGAAAGCCAATCCATGTAATGTCTTCAACACAGAAAGGGTGAAATATAACCAAAACAATCAGCTTTAACGTCTGTTACTATGAATCTGTCTGCCACGAAAAACACTTTGATTGGCCACTGAAACAAAAATAAAAATAGTTTTTGTACGTTTTACCAGACATGCAGTCACTATGGGTGGGGTGAATTGTGCTTGGGCTCAAGTAAACAGTTTTTGTCAGTTTAAATCATTTATGTTCTGAAGTATTCAAATTCTGGAATACTTCCTTTAAAGTTTGAACACTAAGTTATAGAATCAAATGAGAAATGACAGAGACATTCAAATTAAACAAAGCACAGTTAAACAGTACACTAACCCCACTCTCAGAGTGTAAAAGCAACCGTTAAAGTCTGTTACTTATTTGAGCAGCTCAGTGATGTCAGTTTGGGTTGGCTTAAGCTTCATTTTGGAAACAGCTCATGATGTTGGTCTTGCGACCTGCTCAACTTGGACTACGAGTATGGTCAGACGAGGCTACGATGGAAGAAAGCCCCCGCAGCTGCTGTGCTGCATGAAATTACAGAGAAAAGCACGACGAGGAAATTTATGCCGCTGCCTCTTTGCGTTCACGCTGTGCGAGAGCAAGCTGAGTGGAAACTGATCACATCTGATCAGAGTCATTTTCAGGACGAGGCCAGCGGTGCATGATTGTATGTGTGCGGTGTGTTTGTGCTTGTGTGTGTATGTGCGTGTGTGTGTGCGTGCATGTGTGTGTGTGTGTGTGTGTGTGTGTGTGGGAGCATTGGCCCATTCAAAGAGCCATGAAATAATTTTATTCAGTTGTAAAACAATGTCTGACATGTTTTATCATCAGAATCTAGAAGGAGCTTTTCAGTTTTTTAATACTGTTTTCTAAGTTCACGTCACATTTAAACAAGCAGAAACAGTCCTTAATTTAAAAAAAAAAAAAAAAAAAAAAAAACCTGAAACATACGTTAGTATTAATATGTTATACTATGTATATATACTGTATGGCTTTAGTTGATACACCGTTGTATACAACGACTTCTGCATATTTGTATTTCATTTTTAGAGTTTCTTTTTCTGACTATGTCATTAGATTTAATAAGAGAAGATTTCACAGTGACAAAGAAATCAAATGTCATCATATGTCTGCTTGGACTGCTGGGCACCAATTACTCAGTCCAGGCAGAAAATGGTATTTAGCAAAACCCATCAGGCTAAATGCCCAAAACTAGTGGCTGCTCAAATTGATGGAGACATATTAGGGAACTCAAGCACACCAGTGTGGACCTCACAGAAATAGGAGAAATGTTGGGCCTGTGGTTCTTGTGATTGTTGTTGTAATAATAATAATAATAATAATAATAATAATAATAATAATAATAATAATAATAATAATAATAATAATAATAATAATAATAATAGGGCTGCTCGGTAGGCACTGGTTAGCAAGTCCGCCTCACAGTTAGGAGGGTGTGGGTTCGATTGCACCTCCGGTCCTCCCTGTGTGGAGTTTGCATGTTCTCCCCGTGTCCGTGTGGGTTTTCTCCGGGCACTCCAGTTTCCTCCCACATCCCAAAAACATGCTTGGTAGGCCGATTCAGCACTCCAAATCGTTCCTAGGTGTGAGTGCGGAAGGTTGTTTGTCTCTGTGTGCCCTGCGATTGGCTGGCAACCGGTTCAGGGTGTCCCCCGCCTACTGCCCGATGACCGCTGGGATAGGCTCCAGCACGCCCGCGGCCCCCGTGGGGACAAAGCGGTACAGAAAATGGATGGATGGATAATAATAACAATAATAAATAACTGAAATTCAAACTCTTGACTGTGAGAAGTGCTGATTCTTACTTCAGATCACCTGTACTATCCTTTATATAATTAGCTTGATCAATTTATTATGCTCATTTCAATGACATTCAGCATTCCACAACAGAGTGCCTGGTTCTACCAGTACCTTGAGGAAACTCAAAAATTCAGAATTCACTCCAGAATGTTTAGTGTCATTGACCTCATTTTTGTAAATACAATACATTTAAAATAGACGTAACATATACACTCATAATCCACGAACTACAGTTTTTGGTATACCATGCATTCAGGGGTAACTGGTTGAGCTGTACTCTGTTACAGTTATTGAAGGTATTTTTGCAGGGCATGCCCGGTTGCCTCATCGGCCCAGACAGTTTTAATTTGTTACATAAACAATCGTTTTGTGGGGTCAGGCAGAGTTGGATGATTGGACCTGCAGCAAAAGTGTATGAAAGCTACAGTTCACCTCTGTGCTGTGGCCTCTTGCCTCTCCTCTACCCGCGCCAACTGTCTCCCCATTGTTTTTACCACACCACATTGATACCTTTATGCTTTGGAGGGCAGACTGGATTAGGTCCAGTGAGTGCTATTTTATGCTGTGAATTTCTAATAGTGTTAAAAATATATACCGTATTTTCCGCCCTATAAGGCGCACCTAAAAACCTAAAATTTTCTCAAAAACCAACAGTGCGCCTTATAGTCCGGTGCGCCTTATATATGGACCAAATTCCTAAATTTAAACTGGCCCAAAGCATTGTGTCATGAAATCAATCATAAGTGGCCCGCTGAAGACTATGAATCATGACTCAAAAAGACTATGGATCATTATTTTATGATTATAAAGTAATTTGTTCTGTCTGAAGTTGAAATAAAAAAGATAAAATGGAGAATGATTAAAAATCTGACATGATGCATTAATGGTGCGATTTATAGTCCGGTGCGCCTTATATAAGGATAAAGTTTTAAAATGGGCCATTCATTGAAGGTGCGCCTTATAGTCCGGTGCGCCTTATAGGCCGGAAAATACGGTATGTAATAACTCCTGGGTGGTTGTGGATGCTTTACTAATAAGGTTGCACCCATCACAAGTGCGCCTAAAAAATGTAGTTTTAACAGAAACATGGAGCTGACAATGTAGCGTAAAATTTTTGAACTAGTAAATATGGATATAAAAAAAAACCTTTCAAACATACTTGCGAATATGTTCATAAGGAACTTGGAGCAAAATGCTACAAATGTAGCATTTTTCCCATAATGCCAATGGGTATTGACTTGTGCATGCGCGAGTACCGTATTTTCCGCACTATAAGGCACACCGGATTATAAGGCGCACCTTCAATGAATGGCCGATTTTAAAACTTTGTCTATATATAAGGCCCACCGGATTATAAGGCGCATAGAACAAATAACTCAACGTTGCTCAAACGTTAATGCAATCACGTTATAGTAACACTCGAAATAGTGAAAACAATAACAATATATCAATAACTCAACGTTGCTCAAATGTTAATATAACACAACACAAAATAAACACATAAAGCTTACTTTAATAAATTAGTCCTCATCCACAAATCCATATTGGTCCATATATATATATAAGGCGCACCAGATTATAAAGCGCACTGTCGGCTTTTGAGAAAATTGGAGGTTTTTAAAGTCCCAATGATTGTCACACACACATCTGGGTGTGGTGAAATTTGTCCTCTGCATTTAACCCATCTCCATGTGATTTTGTTCCATCCCCTGGGGGAGAGGGGAGCAGTGAGCAGCAGCGGTGCCGCGCTTATAGGTGCGCCTTATAGTGCGGAAAATACGGTAATTGACTTGTGCATGCGCGAGTAAGGCTATATTGTTTTTAGCATTTGACTAACAAATGAACAATTTTACTTAGTCAATTTCATTGTTTTTTTTGTTAGTCAAATGCTAAAAACAATTGATACATTTCTGTCAGGTCTACTTAAATTATTCCAACAATTTCACAATTTATGTTCAACATTTCACCCCACTACGTTTGTAGCATTTAGCTCCAAATACTTTTGAACAAGTGTGAGTACGTTCCAATGTATTTGTGAGCAATGTTTCCTCCACATTGCCAACACCAGGGTTCTGTAAGTTTTCAGTCTATGCAGTTTGTACATAAGTCTTTCAATTCAATGTGACAAATCCAAAACGACAGACTGACTGACATCCATGAATGTGCGTGATGGTGACATACTCTCAGTGTTGATTTGTTCCACTGTCTGTACCTTCAGATTATTATTAGCCAGAAGGCTTATACGCACGCACACACACGCACACACGCACACACACGCGCACACACACACACACAAACACGCACACACACACGCACACACGCAAACAAATGAATAATTCATGAATTGGGTAGGTACAAATATACATTAATATTAAGAGACAAACAGATGCGGGGGTGTACATTTGTTAGACTTCACTTTTGGGGGTTTTCTGTATTTTAAGAATGGCATTTATTGTCAAATGATTGCAGAAGTACTGTACTTTGGGTTTCTCTTGATGTCATTAAATTTGTGTTGTTTTGTACGAGTACAGTTTAAAATTAAAATTGAAAATACGTCAATCGAGCAATTCCGCGAATTAAATGAAACCACTTCAGTTAATTGGAGCGTGACCAAATTAACAGTCATGGTCCGCAGAGAAAACACAAAATGGTGATGCTTGCTGATAGCGTTTCAGTCAGTTATTACTTTTTTTAGCAGATGAAGACACAAAAATATCTTTTATGTGGGCTTTTATGTGGTTTTGGTAATGTTTTCATAAATATGTACCACATCATGTTACCAATTAATTTAATGTTGGTTTTAAAACCAACAAGAAATGTTTTCAAAGGCAAAACAATTCATCCCAAAACAAACATTCGAAAAAATTACTTCCAGGGTAAAATTGTCACCATTAGGAAACCTTAATTAACTGTACTGGCAAAAAGAAAACTTTTTGCCATACAAGTATGAAAAAATGTGCATGATAAAATTATGAAATGATGTCTTTTGATGTTGCTCAAAATACCATTTTGAAGAAGGCACTCTGGTTCAAGTTCTTCTTTTTAACATTCCTATGTTAAACAAGTGTAAAAATACATTAATCACTATAAACGCAATAAACTACAGCTGTGTAATAAACTGTGATAAATATGAATTAAGTTTTGCCTGTCTGACCTGGCAGACCCAAACGCTCTGTGAGGATCTGCTGGGAACGTCTGGCAGAATCCCCTGTCAGGAAGAGCTTCAACTCCCACCTCCGGCAAAGCTTTTCCCACATCCCGGGGGAGGCGGGGGACATTGACGGAGGCAGCTGACAGGTACCGGATGGCCAAGCGGAACGCGGCTTCGGCGGTTGCTGAGGCAAAAACCCGGCCGTGGGAGGAGTTTGGCGAGCCTATGGAGAATGACTTCCGGACGGCTTCGAGGAAATTCTGGTCCACCATCCGGCGTTTCAGGAGGGGGAAGCAGTGCAACGTCAACACTGTTTACAGTGGGGATGGCGCCCTGCTGACCTTGACTCGGGACGTCGTGAGTCGGTGGGGAGAATACTTCGAAGACCTCCTCAATTCCACCTAAACGCCTTCCATTGAGGAAGCAGGGCCTGGAGACTCTGAGGCGGACTCTCCAATCTCTGGGGTCGAAGTCACTGAGGTAGTTAAAAAACTCCTCGGTGGCAAGGCCCCGGGGGTGGATGAGATCCGCCCGGAGTTCTTAAAGGCTCTGGATGTTGTGGGGCTGTCGTGGCTGACACGCCTTTACAACATTGCGTACACATCGGGGACAGTGCCTCTGGATTGGGGGACTGAGGTGGTGGTTCCCCTCTTTAAGAAGGGGGACCGGCGGGTGTGTTCCAATTACAGGGGGATCACACTCCTCAGCCTCCCTGGTAAGGTCTATTCAGGGGTGCTGGAGAGGAGGGTCCGTCGGGAGGTCGAACCTCGGATTCAGGAGGAGATGTGGCTTTCGTCCTGGCCGTGGAACAGTGGACCAGCTCTACACCCTCTGCAGGATACTCGAGGGTCCATGGGAGATCGCCCAACCAGTCCACATGTGTTTTGTGGACTTGGAGAAGGCGTTCGACCGTGTCCCTCGGGAGGTTCTGTGGAGGGTGCTTCGGGAGTACGGGGTGCCGAGCCAACTGATAAGGGCGGTTCGGTCCCTGTATCACCGATGCCAGAGTTTGGTCCGCATTTCCGTCAGTAAGTCGGATTCGTTCCTAGTGAAGGTTGGACTCCACCAAGGCTGCCCTTTGTCACCGATTCTGTTCATAATTTTTATGGACAGAATTTCTAGGAGCAGCCGAGGCGTTGAGGGGGTCCGGTTTGCGGACCTCAGCATCGCGTCTCTGCTTTTTGCAGACCACATGGTGCTGTTGGCTTCTTCAGGCCGTGATCTCCAGATCTCACTGGAGCGGTTCGCAGCCGAGTGTGAAGCGGTCGGGATGAGGGTCAGCACCTCCAAATCCGAGTCCATGGTCCTCGGTCGGAAAAGGGTGGAATGGCCTCTCTGGATAGGGGATGAGATCCTGCCCCAAGTGGAGGAGTTCAAGTATCTAAGGGTCTTGTTCACGAGTGAGGGGAGGATGGAGCGCGAGATCGACAGGTGGATCGGTGCAGCGTCGGCAGTAATGCGGACTCTGTACCGGTCTGTCGTGGTAAAGAGAGAGCTGAGCCAAAAGGCAAAGCTCTCAATTTACTGGTCGTTTTACGCTCCTACCCTCACCTATGGTCACGAGCTATGGGTCGTGAGTAGAGTCACTACTCCTCCACGTTGAGAGGAGCCAGATGTGGCTCGGGCATCTCATTAGGATGCCTCCTGGACGCCTCCCAGGGTAGGCGTTCCAGGCATGTCCCACCGGTAGGAGACCCCGGGGACGACCCAGGACGTGCTGGAGAGACTATGTCTCTCAGCTGGCCTGGGAACGCCTTGGGATCCCCCGGGATGAGCTGGAAGAAGTGGCTGGGGAGAGGGAAGTCTGGGAGTCCCTCCTAAAGCTGCTGCCCCCGCGACCCAACCCCGGATACGCGGAAGAAGATGGATGGATGGATGGATGGATGGATGGATGGATGGATGGATGGATGGATGGATGGATGGGTGGATGGATGGATGGATGGATGGATGGATGGATGGATGGATGGATGGATGGATGGATGGATGGATGGATGGATGGATGGATGGATGGATGGATGGATGGATGGATGGATGGATGGAAGTTTTGCCGTAGCAGCCAGGGTGAGTGTACATCTTTCGACTGTTTCAGTCTAACTGTGCGCATTTTTTTGCACATTTGTGCAAGCACGTTATTTATCTTATTTGTATATACGTACTTCCTTTTCGAAAAGATTTTGAGAAGATAAGATTGTGACACAGGTTAGTTATCTTATTTGTATATACGTACTTCCTTTTAGAAAAGATTTTGAGAAAATTAAATTGTTATACAGGTTATAGGTTATATTAACGATGGAAAAACTTTTAAAAGCCTCAGCTTGGTCTTCTTTTTTATATCACATATAACAGGCTGTGTAGACTTTTATCCACTGTATGGCGTAACGATGATGTTTCAGGCTTTTGAGCAACTTTTGGAGCAGATTTTTGTCTTGAAAAATAATATGACTTGTAGAGTGTTCTTCACTCAGATTGATCTCACAGATGCAGCTGGGAAGTACTCAAAAGGGTATGCTTAGAGCTGATTGGGTGATTGACAAACAGGAAGTAAGAACATACAAACAAGGGAAACTATTCAAATATTTAATCACAAAACATGAGTCCAAACAGAACTGTCGCATCATGTTTAATTAAGTGTGGCAAAGTAAACAAACCTGCCTTAAAAGGAAGTGAATATTTTAATCAACATACTGTATGTCCGAAGGGAGCGCATATTTTAACTAACGTACAAATTGACATTTGAGATGCATGTTGTTTGTTTAGTGGCTTGTTCAACAAGTAAAGATGTTTAACAGGAAGTGTTTTATTATGTCCGATGTGACGGTCACTTGGGTTGCAGAGCTTAACAACGATTCATCCTTTCACATATTTGGAAAAAAATATTTTCACGTTCTGGGTTCAAATAATTTGAGAGACTGTAAGTCTTTAAAAATAACTATTAAGATACCACACACGCATCAATTTATTGTTAGAACAGCATGTCAACGTTAATATTTCACATCATATTCACTCATAATGTAAAAATATGCCATTCTATTAAAATACTCAATGTCTGTCGAGTTACATAACGCGATACGAAAATCAATCTGTCAATTCACATGCGAAAAAAAAAAAAGAGAATTTAGGGCATGATGAAGCAATTCATGCATTTTAGTCATGAACAAGTGATGCTCGGTTAACATGATCCTCTGCGACTATGTCAAAGACAGGCTGCCTGCTTTCTTATAAGCTTTCAGGACAGGAAAGGAAGGAATTAAAGTGTCAGACATGACTCAAACCAACAACACACACCTCAGCTGTGTAAATGCAGGAATAAAAACACGTCGTTATGGTTATAGCGTGTCACAGTGACGCTCTTTAACCCCAAAGGAGTGATGTCATACAGCCTCCACCCTGTGCGCTTCAGGGTGATGTCAACAGTTAGAAATTTGTTTACGGAGCTCATGAAAAACTCAAAAGTCATCTGGACGAATTCGCTTTAGAGATTTCTCAAGACAAAGGTTTGCAAGAATTCCAAACATGAACATGAGCACAATTCTTTTCACTGTCACCGTCAAGAACCAAGGATGCATTAAATGAAGAAGAAAAAAAAATGCTCTTAGATGTTACGTTCGACAAGTGCCCTTCCACTGCAAAGTTTTTTCACATATATAAGTGAATTCCTGGAAAATAAGCCATTCAAACAGAAGCCACAATGACTCTACCAACCATACTTATTCTAATGCTAATGTTTTTGTTTGGACAATCATTTTTATTCAATTCAATTCTTAGCCAGAATGAGCATCCCAAAGCAAACCCAGGAGACCAATACATAAAAACGGATATTTTATTTAAATTGTAAGGGGATATTTCCCCCCGATTCTTGGTCAAATTGGCATTTGTACAATCTTAGAGCATTCTGAGGTTCCACTGCAGACAACAGTCTATTTGACTTTTGAGTATGACGCTTGATTTGCGCAAATCTATCCAAAAAATACTGAGACATTACAAACATTATTGCCATTTCGCATAATTACAATAATGATAATGTATCAGATTTATATCGGACGCTTTGTGGATACATTATTCATACACACATTCATACACTGTGGTGAAGGTAAATTACAGTCATAGATAGTCACAGATCATAACAGAATTTCTAGTAAGCCCAACAAAAACGGATTTAGTCAGTGACAAAACAGCCAGTGCATTGGATTGACTTCTATTGACATAACATTTCCGCTTGCACTTAATAAGAAAAATGAGCAGTTTCCACATGAATTGCCATTTAGTGCACATGAATCATGCATCTGAATAACGTAATTCGCAAATCATTACGCATTTTGTATTCTCAAAATAATAACATATTCCCATACCAGGAATTGTGACATATTTATTTGGTATATTGGATTAAGAGTTTTGGTTTCAAACATGAGAAAATATTAAAGGAAAAATTAAAGCTTTTAATGTACGTCCTTTTCGGGCGAGTATGCACAAATTACTACATATAAATTACACGTATATTGCTCAGCACCACCTCAGGAGTAACCGTCAGAGCTTCATTCAACCTCTGAACTCTTTTTTTTTCTGCCTGAGGTTTGAACCCTGAATCTCAAGCTCAAGTCGGTTTCCCAGCGCTTTCTTTTCTCCCCCACTCTCTTTACACCCCACCCCCCCACAGGCATTTTGCTGCTTTTTTTTGTGGAAGTAGCTGATTATTGGCAGAGAGATCAGACAGCGTTATAGATCTGATAAACGCTGCCAGGCAGATTTTAGATAATTGCCGTGTTTTTATTTATACACATCGTCATTTGTTTGCTAACCTCCACTTACTAGCAATCCTTGGCTCTGTGCTCCAGGCTGAATACTAGGAGTCCAAAGTGAAGAGAATGAAAAGTGAAGCTGTGTGGTTTCTATCTGGGTCAGAGGATGAACAGATTCATCAGCATCCGATTTACATCAGCGGAGTCTGAATAGAAGAAGAGATGTGATAGAAGAAGGGATATGATGCACAATGTGTGAACATTGCTAGCCCATTTAAACACACTATTTAGAATGTTAAGTGGCTTGTCAAAAAACGACACGATAATATTATTTACACAGCATAAACAGTCATTATGACATGGAAATGAATTGGCAAATATATTTATTTATTTATGTATTTACTATATAAGAAGTGATTGCATACGGTGTATGCAACAAAATATTACATTCTGTATCTTATGTGAGCTATGACTGCTTTAAACATAAAAGCATACCGAAAACTAAAATGAGACACATTACCAAATACGAATACAGTGATCCCTCGCTACTTCGCGTTTCGTTGATTGCGGCTTCACTACATCGCGGATTATTTTTCCAAATTAAAAAAACATTTAAAAGTCAAAATAAAACTTCTAAATTGAGGAAACGTGTCTAACCTCTAGGACAATGTAGTATTTCTCCAAATGTTTGTTTACATTCCTTTAGAAGTCCGTTTTCACGTGTTAGCACGATCGTGAATTAGCATCTTTCTGCTAACTCATTAGTCTGCCCAGTACTTCTTGTTAGTGACCGTACTTCGCGGATTTCACTTATCGCGGGTGGTTTTTGGAACCAATTATTCATGATAAACGAGGGATTACTGTAATTGGTAGTGGTTCGCACATCTGCTTCACAATGAAGACTTTCCGGGTTTGAATTTCAGGTCATGCTCGCCTATATTTGGAGTTTGCATGCACTCCCCATTTGTTGACTTGTCCACACATAAGTGAAAGATTGTTTCTGATAATATGGCCTGTGATTGATTTCATGTTGTAACTCTCGCTAAAGGTCAGCTGGCATAAAGGCTGCAGCTCACCTGTTCTCTTAAAACCCTAGGATGCTTTACGAAAGTAGTGCAGTGACAGTGATGAGGGTAATTGTACATTTTAAAACATGGAATAATTCTACAAAAGTCATTGTAAAGTAAATGCTTTTTGAAAAAGATCAAGTAATTGAAAACTTTTGGAGTTCAAATATTACTTAAAAAAACGAAATTGTTTGGTATATCCTTCGCCATGTACACAAAAACAAATCTTTTTTTAAAAGTATATCTGATTCCGATTACCGTATTTTCCGGACTATAAGGCGCACCGGACTATAAGGCGCACCTTCAATGAATGGCCCATTTTAAAACTTAATCCTTATATAAAGCGCACCGGACTATAAGGCGCACCATTAATGCATCATGTCAGATTTTTAATCCAAATCAAATCATTCTCCATTTTATCTTTTCTATTTCAACTTCAGATGCAACAAATGACTTTATAATCACAAAATAATGATCCATAGTCTTTTTGATTCATGATTCATAGTCTTCAGCAGGCCACTTATGCTTGATTTCATGACACAATGCTTCGGGCCAGTTGAATTTAGGAATTTAGTCTATATATAAGGCGCACTGGACTATAAGGCGCACTGTCGGCTTTTGAGAAGATTTTAGGTTTTTAGGTGCGCCTTATAGTCCGGAAAATACGGTATTTTATTTTATGCAACCAGTTGATCAAATAAAAGGGTGTAAACTCAACATTTTTTTCAGTATTGAGAAAAAAAGATAAGAATACAATATAAATAAAAAGTAAAACTCTATTTTCATGCATATTAAAATAAAACATTTTTTTAGATGTATTTTAAAGTACTATAAAATAGTGAATTGACTTTTTTACTCAGTATTTAAATGACATCATTGTTTTTACGGGCGAGTGAGACCGTAGATGCTGGGAGCATCACGTCTACCAGGTGTTGTCTCATTCGAGCAGTCGCCCTGCAGCCTGCAGTTACGACACAATAACCTTGATGCTACACTGTCGGGATGGTAGAGCAAGGGGAGGGCAGGTGAATCAACGTATTGTGTTTTGACTAGAACAGTTCACCTGGATCAGATTCATCCCATAAAAGGTCAGCTCACCTGAGGGGAGGTCACAGAGGAGAAGTCTCCCATCTAAACTGCAGCTCAAGTGAAAAAGACCAGAGCGGAACATCTGACTTGAGGATATAATTACAGCAAAATAAAAAAGCAACAGAGAAATGGCGTCTAAAGAAAAGTAACTCTTCCAGTGAAATATCTATTACTAGTGTGTTTCAAGAATAATAAATACAAAATCATAGCAAACACGTTCATTAAATGCATTATTATGAACGTTATATGCGCTACCAGTGCTTCCATTGGGGTTTATTGTGACTGCTTAATAAACCATGACTGACAAGTGGTCAGTCCAAGGAATAAACTTTCTCGCTCACAAAATTAGATGTTAGCAGCCAATGTGGGGTAAAAAAAAAATCACTGGCAAACACGTTGGAACATAATACGGGCTGTTTATTTCTGCAAGCGCATACCTCGCGCCATTTGGAGGGAGAAAAATGTAGAATGAAAATCATGTATTGTTGTCACAATAAAAAAGAAAATACAAATAAACAATTTTACTTATTTACCTTTTGAACAAATTGGCATAATGTAGGCCTAATGGTTTAAACTTACTTGCGCATGCATACGTAAATACCCCATGGCATTTTGGGAAAAAAGTTTGTAGCATTTAGCTCCAAGTACATTTGAACGTATTTCTGAGGACATTTGAACGTATTTGGAAGTGAACAAATGTTAACTCAAAATTGGCAGGTCCACACTTTGCTAAGACATCTTTGTGACATTGAATATTAAACAAAATAAATACCTAACTAACTAACTAAGCAAATAAATAAATAAATAAATAAATAAATAAATAAATAAATAAATAAATAAATAAATAAATAAATAAATAAATAAATAAATAAATAAATAAATAAATAAATAAATAAATTCCAATTGACTTAAACATTTCTTATTGATTCGCAGCCACTGTGCCACAGCACATTAATGTCAGAATCTGTGTGCTGCCACAAATCATCGAAAGTCAATTGAGCAAAAGATGATTTATGGCGTAAAAATAGTCACATGGTTCTTTATATACCTAAACCATACAGCCCCTACACTGTGGAACTCCCTCCCCGACCACCTAAGAGCACCCCAATCCACTGACTCTTTCAAAACTGGACTTAAAACTCACCTCTTTACCTTAGCATTTCCGTAATTTCTCTCATATCTTGGTTGTCGTCCAGTTGTTTTAAACTTGTCTTTGTTTTGTTTTCTTGTTTTTTTATCTGCCATGTAGCACTTTGAGATTACCCCTAATGTAAAGTGCGTTATAAATATAATTTATTATTATTATTATTATTATTAAACCAGCAATATGTAGTGAAGAAATAATGGCAGAAGGTACAAATAACCTGAATATCTGAATAATAATACCTGTTGCAATTCATAGAACCAAACAAGTCATGGCTTCCTGCGATTACATAATTGTGTTCAACTCCAAGATTTTACACTGAGTGAAATTTGTGAAATTCATCATCATTAATTTGCTTACATTTTGAAACATTTTTATTTGGTCTTGAGCTGAAGAGTTTCCCAATGTAATAACAAATGTGGATTGGGTCAATAAAGGTTTTGAAACACAGATTCACATCACTCCAATGTCTGGTACATAACCAGCTACTGAAGTACAGTTTTCATACTGGTCTTTTCCTCCTCGGGATTCAGGAAAATGAAGTGATCAAAACGGAACTGTTCTGGTTGTCTTAGAATGTTTAAACTCTCAGGCAAACAGGCTTAATCTGTTCATATACACACAGTATTAGCTAGATAGGGCAGTTCTCGCCATCAATGTTTCGGCATGCACCTTCTTAGTGGTTGTTTGGTTTTGTCCAGTACTGTACAGTGTCTGATTGGATAAGACGTGAAACATCTTCCAAGATAACCAGAATAGTCCTGTTGTGACTGATTTTGTTTCTTGAGACTGGGTCCGACCATCCATCTTATAGCAAATGTGTTTCAAACCCAGATCCTCTTTGACTGCACATCCAAATTTATTAAAGAAAAAGACATTTTTATTGACTGAGGATTTTCCACGTTAGCATTGTAATACCCCATTATTGGTGGCAAGACCATTTCCTCACCTAGTCTGCACCGCTACCTGCTGTTCAAAAATGTCATTACAATTGAAGCCACTATAATAAATAAATAAATAAATAAATAAATAAATATCTATCTATCTATCTATCTATCTATCTATCTATCTATCTATCTATCTATCTATCTATCTATCTATCTATCTATCTATCTATCTATCTATCTATCTACCTATCTACCTATCTACCTATCTACCTATCTACCTACCTACCTACCTACCTACCTACCTACCTACCTACCTACCTACCTACCTACCTACCTACCTACGTACGTACGTACGTACATACATACATACATACATACATACGTACGCACGTACGTACATACATACATACATACTTTCTTTTTTGTCACATACATACATACATACATACATACATACATACATACATACATACATACATACATACATACATACATACATACATACATACATACATACATACATACATACATACATACATACATACATACATACATACATACATACATACATACATACATACATACATACATACATACATACACTTATTTTATATATACAGTAGGGGTGTAAATTGTTTTGTCACGATACGATATATCGATACAAAGAATATATATATATATAAATACTTGAAGTACTTGTAAGAGTACATGTAAGAGTAAAACCTATATTTAAGTTCTCACACAATTGGTGGAAACAATTTCAATTTGACACTCATTTTCAATTTATTTATTTCACAGCTCAAGGAGAGGAGCAAGCTATAATGGATGATTCAAATTAAATGATTCTATATTATCTAAAGTGCTGGCCCTCAAAAGGGTTTCAGATGAGTTTATTGTCTAATCCAAGTCTTGAAAGTAAAAACCTTGCCAGAGTTCGGTTTCAGCCACAAATCAACCAATAGGTAAACAAGCTAGTAGGAAAACATACTGCTGGTCAATATTCTGTGATATTAGTGTTTCTTATCTACTAATTGAAGAGTCCATTTTTCACATACAAACTCCGCCAGAAAATTCAACAGGAATTGTAGGCTGACTTAAACACGTGGCATCGCTTTGGAAGAGTTGATGAAGAATGTGAGATGCAGAAAAATCCATGTACATGCAGTAATTTTTCCTAAATATATGAAAGATTCATAAAAATAGATTTCAGCACCAGCAAGCAAAGAGCTGCAAGATGGCACCCAGAAAATCATGTGACGATTTACGGATAATCCCGCATCCGGAGCAATTTGATCTACCCTGTTAATTGCACCTTTCACCCTTGCTGATATATCCAAAGTCAGATCATCCTATACAGATAAAAAGAAAACGAATCAAATGGCAATTTATGCAATTCCAGCAATCTTGTCTGTATTTGGAAGACGATTACTTAAAAATTTAATCTTTGAAAATGGTCAAGCTGGAGAATTCACTGTTCACAATAAGGAAAGAAAGACATTTAGTAAAAAAAAGACTTGGGAATATTGAATTCTTCTTCATGTTGTTCTTGATTCCTTTCTGTTCATTAGTCCCTAAATAGTCCCCAGGAGTATTAACTTATTTTCTTTTATCGCAATACAAAATTCTCAAAAAACAGATACAGGTAGATAAAAGCTCATTACATTGCCAGGCACTGAATCATTCCACTGGAGGCTTCTCACATCTATGTTGACCAGTGTTCCTGGTAATTAACACACTAAATGGCATGTGTTACCTGAAATACTACATAAGCAGACGAGAACTTGCCAAACTTTTTTGTATGTGCAAAACCGCTAGTTGCTAAGGAATGCCACTTTGACATTAACAGTCACTCAGCAACATGTTTGCAAAAGCTAAAATCGTGTGACAACGAGCCAGTTCATTTGTTCCATAATTTCTGCTGACAGCATGGAGCATCGCTGCTTTGCTCAACAGCTCCACCAACTGTTCCAAGATGTGCAGTACATTTGAGTCCACTTAGTTTCATCCTTTTACTTGATGCCTTTGAGTGTGTGGTAGATGTGTTTCGGTAAGATGACATAACCCTCACTGAAAGCGGCCGGTGCGTCGCGCGGTGCCCGTCCAGTCTTGCAAGAGACCCTCAGGCTCTTGAGTTGCCTCTCCTGACGGCGACATTTTTGCTGTGTTGTTTTCAGCTTCTTCCTCAGTAGTTCCAGCTGCTCCTCCAACTGCTGGATGCGCTTCTTCTGCCGTGCAGAGTCCTCCGCTGTGTAGTTATGGTCGCAGGAGACCATCACTGTGTCACTGGGGATGTCAAGTGGACTCCTTACAGGCTCAGACTCCTCCTCCTCTATGACGCTGTCAGAGGTCAGAGGAAATGAGAGGGGGAAGTGGATCTCGGATGGGAAGGGATCCTCCAGACACTCTGACTGTCAGATAGAAAAAAGAAAATCTGGATTTTTGTCTTGGTGATGTAATACTTCACTTGTGAGCTCTGCAATTTCGAACACAACCTTAACTTGCTTCGATTTTTCTTTTGAACTTCACAATTTGTTCGACCAAATTAATACTGCAGTCATTTAACAAGCTTTTGTTTGATCTTAAAGTCGGGGCAGATGCCCAACGTGTACACATCCAAATGACAACATTTTAATTTAAACTTCAGGAAGACCTTTCCAGGTCAAGTATTTTATATGTGGTATGTTGGTCAGCCCTGCTCAAGTAGGTCCTTTAATCCCAAATATAAATTCTTGCGACTTGCGCATCCTTTCCTGTCCACATTTTTTCCTTGGTTGCGCTTGGATATGGAACTCTGTCAACAGCCATCTTCATGAGCAATAAGGTTTGCTAGTTTGCCTTTGTTGTGGTGTGTGTCTGTCAGTGACTTTCTTCTGGACACTCATCAAGTTAGCAGTGATTAATGATCAAGAAAGCTACTGAACCAGACTTAAGGACCACTTGAAGATTCAAAATGTTTAGAGTTAATTACCTGATTAGAATGCCAAACCATTCGAGTATAATATTGGAACTTTTTCACAATGTTGACATTTTAGGTGATGATGAATTCAAGTTTGTAAGTCAACAATATTACATTAATTCATTCAATCATCTTTTTTTGTCATTTGTCCTCACAAGGGCCATCGGCCTGCGAGAGCCAATGCCAGCAGCGGCAGTCAAGGTACACCCTGAACGGGTTGCCAGCCAATCGAAGGGCACACAGATATGAACAACCATCCGCACTCGCACCTCCAGGCAATTTGGAGTGGTCTATCTCCCTACCATGCATATTCTTGGAATGTGGGAGGAAACCGGAGCACGAAGAGAACATGCAAACTCCAAGCAAGAAGGCCGGAGGCGGAATCAAACCCTGCACCTCAGAACTATGAGGTGGACATGCTAACCATGCCACAACAGAATAAAAAAAATAATATTTCAATAGGTTCACGCTTAAAGAATGAGTTTCCCTTTTTGAATCTACTAAAATAAATAAACAAATAAATGAATAAATAAATAAACTACCATTGTTTCTTCATCTTAATGCTCATTTTAAATGCCTGGTACGACTAAAGGTGGACCAATATATCAATGAAAACAAAAATAGCTCGTGAGAGTTGAATTTTTCTTGATAATGACCCAAACTACCACATAAGTACTTATATAAATATCTAAAATAGTGTTTTGTTTGTGTCTGTTAGTCCCTTTAGATAACCTTTAAATGTCACTCACCAGGTGTTAAAATGGACAAGAAATTGAAGGAAACATGGTGGTCTTATTTTTGTTTTTGCTGCTGTGTGTTTTTCATGACACCTTAGTGTACTGAAATGCACCTGCATCAATAAATGAGAGAAAAGGAGGGAGCTAGATACACTTGGAATTTTTCTAACCTGCTTTACCTTGATGTCAAGGTTAAAGTCAAAAAGCGAAGGTACGGCATTCTCCTTCAGCACGCGGTTGTTGCACTCTCTCTTGAAGCAGTCTTTAGTGAAGTGCTGTGAACAAATATTACTGTACTTGGTTGGCTTGAAATTGTTCCTCCTCATTGCTGCCACCCATTTACCACAGATGTCTGGACGTGCGAGAGGAAACCTGAATGAACAATGACAATTGTACAGTTGAATTAGGTACAACTCAACTCTGCATTCTTTACAAAATGTTCGGAGGGAAAAATAGGGCAGAACGTCACGGCGCAATATTAAAGGGTGTTTCTAATATTTTGTGAGTAAAAATAAAATCAGCAAATGTTCTTGTTCCGTTTGCTACTGCTTGACCTATAGGTATCAAATACATTTTAAATATCAACAATTTTGACATATTGTGCGTCTCTACTAAAGAAAGATTTATAACTTGACGTACTGGCTTAGTGTTGACAAAATAATTTAACTATTCTCAACCATTGTTCAGTGAGATCAGCAGTTATACTGTGGGGAATTATCCAATTATGCTTTGTTGATCCAAAAATTATTGATTACGACATATATAGTCTATAACTCTGTTCTGTCTTTACTAACCGTTGACAAATAAGACAAGGACGACATTAATTTTAGTTAAGGGAGTTGGAGGTGTTGGCTAGAAATTACAGTATTGTATTTAATTGCAGTCACCATGATGAGTGGATGTACGTATGAAGTCGAACAACATCATGCAGACAAGTTGCAAGAACGACATACTGTTTATTCATCTACACCCGCGTGAGACAAATACGTGCATGATGTTAAAATCCATGTTTATTGTGAGAAAACGATGCCGTCTGTCATTATGTTCAGTAAGAAGTTCGCAAAGCTTTTCCATGATCTTGCCTGAATAGCTAATGCTAATGCACAGTTAAAGTAAACTCACTTGTGGAAGGAGATGTCTTTATCTTTGTGATAACGGTTTTTACAGCCGTAAGCTGAGCAAGTCTGAACCATAGCTGCTGTCCCAGCAACTCTTGACACTCGGACAGCGTACCCACGATTCACAAGATAGCGTTACAGTGCCAGTTTTTCTCCACTAGCTTCAGTGCCACTAACAATGATGGCGGCCAGAACGTGATGACGTTCTCGTCACGTGAAAACGTTTCGGGAGTACTTGATTCTCTCACATCCAATGAATTGCTTTTAAGCTCAGTCATACTAAAAAAAAAAAAAAAAAAACATACAGGTACGTACAGTAAATAAAATACGGGAGTGACGTCACAAAAGGGTGTGGTACATAAGTATTTTGAGCGGACATATACGGACTTCGGGGTACAAACAGCCAGCCCCCCCCCCTCTTTATAATTATTTGTTTAAACAGGCTTCATCGTTAAAATTGATTTTTTTTTTATTTGTTGATTGTACTGACTGTAAAATGTTGTGATTTTGAATTTTATATACAGACATGACTGTATTTGAACTACTTGAAGCACTGTCCTCACTGTTAATAGATGCATCAATAAAATGTACGCCTTTTTCAGTCAAGAGATGGATTTGATGTGAAACATACAGATTTTCTTTTGAAATGCTTTACTTGATACTTTTGTTATGTGTGGAAATACGGTAAACACTACACTGTTTTGGTCATCAACCAAAATATTTATTAATCATGAAGCTGTTTTTAGAAAGCAGACTGGTTGTCAAAGTCTTATACAGACGCCACCAGAAACACACTCTGAAAACATATACACAGCACTGATGGAACATGTGACATAATGAATAAGACACTCAAGGCCTCAAGATTTTATGACTGAAAAACATTGACGTTGCTTAAGAAACAAAAACATTTAGTCCAATTTATCTCAAATTAATATGGCAATGTGCAGATAAATCAAAACTTAAATTTTGTACTGGTTAAATTCTAAGAAGGTAAAAAAAGAAAACCTTTTATTAATTAGGTAAATTATTGGTTATTGAGTTAAGCACACGAATACATTAGCACAAATGGTGGGAGGGAGGAATTGAGGCAACGATACAAAACACACTGAAAGCACCCGGTAATAATTCTATATAATAAATGTTCAAAACAAAACCAAATAAGCCAAAAGTGAAACCTTTTTAAATATAAGGAAGCAAATACATTCAGTGGCTTTTTAAATCATGGATGTGTGTCTGATCCTCAGTAAGGTCCTACAAAGTATACATGGGACTGGAATTTTCTCAAATTTTCAACAAGATAATTCTCATTAATTCATTATTCTCATCAAAACTACTTCAAGTATCTGTGATAGGTAACATAATTTGTTGGCCTCACAGTTCAAAGTATTTGTTGTTAAATAACTACCATTGTCAGAAAAATATATATTAAAAACAATAGATTTGATTCAAACAAATGAAAAGTATGTTGGAAAAAGATGCATCCTTTTAAGGACAAAAAAAAAGCTTGAGTCAAATGTTAAGGTATGATTTATATGCCTGTGGAAAAATACACATGTACATTGCAGGCCTAGTCTTTTTTTTTTCTCTTACACAGACTAAAGGAACAAAAGACAAACATTTTGTCCAAGTCGTGTATTGAAGTGTCTCCTAATACTGCAGGTTCAACGCTCATTCTCTCACACTCACACAACTGCAGAGAAGCTCTATGATTGATTTTTTTTTTTCTGTAACATGATCATGGGCACATGATCTACAGTATAGTTAGTTTCACATAGTTAAATAACTCATTCTCTTTGTTCACACAAATGACTCATTTGGAGGTTAATAAAATGCAACACTGCAGAACATGTCTATCGGGTAGATCCTCAGAATCAGCGATGAGATCAGTTCCACTGGCAGCTGCTGATTCCATAATATGAATGCTGCTTTACAGGAATTTACCTTTCAGGCAAGCTTCAGCTCTTAGGTCATAGAGACATAAAACCGGACAAACCTTAGTGTGGCCTCCACTGCATTTAGAATACATTATAATTTAAGTACCAGGATTAAACGGAATAAGGTTGATGTATATTCAAGGAGGTAATAATGAAGAATGGCACAATGTGAGGCAGTTAAGCTAAAGCATTTCCCAACCTGCATCTCATTACAAAAAGTTCAGATCTTCTTTGATTTAAAATCTGAAGGAAAATAATTGAGATGTACTAAATATGAATTTTGCCAAATTCAAACGTTCGCAAAACTGAAATGCCATCTGACTGCAGTTCTGGGAATCACGGGTGGCAAAAGCAGACACTATACAAAAACCGGTGGTTTCAGCACTAGCGGAAATGGTTTGCAAGAAAATGTTTATTTCACCCCAAATTAAAGTATGCAATTGATCATTTGCATAATACGTTCACTTATAATTAATTTTAAATATCTTCAACGGATAATCTTTTTACTGTCATGGGAACAAGCGCCCTTTTGAGTCTTTTGAATCAGGTCAAAGGAGTTGTCCCAATAGAAATACGATTGTTCTTATTTACAGAATCAATTAAATTTGGTGTCTTGATATTAACTAGTGAAAGATTTGTTAAAAAAAAAAAAAAAATTACAACCAAGACCACAAACCTCTCATGCCTGTACTTTCAGAGTGCGGTAGGCCTGATTTAAAAAGAAGCAACCCACCCATGCTCTTACAGTCCCATTTCAGGATCTACTGCTATTGCAGGATGAGCCGTGTCAGGTGTGCAAGGTTCCCCAAAACCTTTGTGCACTTCACTGGTCCTTATTACCAATGCCAGTTCCATTTCAAATCGAAAATAAGACTGCAATATTTCCACAATAAAATCCCATATCTGGTACCCTTCACCACATGGCTGAAGCTATTCCTTCACCGCCTCATCTTCTTTCTGCTCCTCTTTTTCTTCCTTCTCTTCGCCATCTTCACCTGAATCCTCAGCTTTGCCATTATTTTCATCTTCATCACCATGAGCCTGGTCATCCACTTCTTTTGATTCATCCTCAACCTGAAAAAACAAACACCAACAAACATATTACATTTGTCCTCACTAGTAAGACAATCCAAGTCAAGTCAGGTTTACAAATGTAAATGGATACAAGGACGTTCCACAGGTGTAATACCTGTTTTATGCGGTTCCTCCTCCGACTTGGAACGCGGGCTTTCATCCTGCGCGACAGCGCCAGCAGCTTGTTGTGTCTCTGTCTCCTCTTCGCCTTCTCCTCCTCCTCTCTCCGCTTCTCATCTGCACGGTCCGAGTCCGAATCGTCCTGTCGCTGAACCCTGCACCTCTTCTTGGGCTGCACCGACCTCTTCGGCTGACTTGTAAACTCTTTCTTACCCCCATCATTGTCATCGTGGTCGTCGTCATCGTCTTCATCATCATCCCGCTCCTTCGCAGTGCTTGAAGACGAGGATGTTTCGTCTCCTACCAGAAAAGAGCGCTTTCTGCGGGTCACGGAGCGGCTGTCGTCGCTGGATGTAGCTCCGGAATCACTCCTTTGCCACTCCTCCTGGTCACTGTCGTCCTCCGGGGAGCTATGGAAGTCGGACTGGGAACCGGACGACGACGAGGAGGAGAAAGAGCCCTCGTCACTGTCGTCCAGGATTGAGGCAGGAAGACCAATCTGCCTCTTCTTGGACAGGTCCGTCTTTGTTTTGCGCATCGAAGCGAACATTTTGCGCTTGTACAAGCTCTCCATGTTTGCACACGGGGCCGGAGACCAGTGACATTAAACAAAAAGACGAGTACCGCAGAGTTCGAACAGGCTAACCTATCACCCGCGCATCTATATTTAAACCGATAGCTGTGCTGAAAACCACACTACATTGGAATTTTTTCAAGCTGCATAACAATTTGTCTTACGTTATTTGCAAAAAGCAGCTGTCATTTGGTATGATTTACAGCTGGATTAAGAGAGAGCGTCACATTCCCTTGCAGCTAGCACTGTTATTGTTGTGGATCAGACTTCTTCTTCGCTGAGAAATATAGTGTTAGAGCGCCACCATGCGCAGGGTAGTCACAACACAGCAAAGAGCCATTAATTTGAGCGGAAACGACTCTTTTCATTATGAGATTAACAAAATCTGTTTCTGAAATTCCCTGCTTGATAATGATTTCAATATCATTGACAATTGACAATCAATATCACTGACATTGTGTATCAGTGTGATACACACTGCTTTTACTGTCCCATTGTTGTTTGGTTTTTGTTATTCGGTAAATTAATACCACTTGTGTTCAGTAACATCCTACTACTTTGAAATACACAATTAACAAAATGTTAAGATTCAGCTTTCAATCATATATCAGGATGGACCTAAAGTGCCCGTTGACATCTACAAATGAATTTAAGTGGAGCTTCTATCTGAACCTTTGAGTGCAATGTTTCGGGGGTTTTTTCTCATAACTTGTTCAATAACAAGGAGCTCAAAAGTAAAAATTCACAACAGAGTTTTATCCAGGAAACCAGGAACCCATTTCCAAAGAAGTCCACTTCTATGCCAGACACACACACACACGCACGTGCGCGCACACACAATTTCAAGACAAGGGTACTCATCTTGAAAATCCATTTGGACTTTAATATTGTACTAATGTTGAACAGGTTTGAATCGCATCGTGAAACTACTAACACTGACTGCAATAATCTCTGTTAGGAAATTATTAATCTATTAAGTCTATTCCACTTAATATATATTGTATAACCTGTGGCCTTGTGTAGTAGCCAAGATTTGAATCACGACTTCTGTGCAAGGAGCGTGCTTAGTTTGATCTTTCCGTCCATAGAGGCTGTGAGGCAGGTACCACAATCCAATGCTGAGCACCAGTCAACTGTCACCACAGGTGCTTTGTGTCCACCCAGGGACAGCAAACTTTCCAGGGCAGGTTCTCCATTAGTCAGCTGAACAAAAGTGACGGGGGAAGGGGGAATGAAACACCAAAGAGAAACATCAGTTTTCTAAATATCTGTTCAACAAGCAAACGCAAAGATAAAAATATTCAAAACAAAAGAAATACAATGTAAAATAGCGTTTGCATGTAAAAGTAGATGTCTACCTTGTAAATGATTCCTCCAGAGCTTGAACAAGTCAGGACATGTTGTCCTTCTGAGTCAAAGGTGAAGAGGCGACCTCGGGGAACCTGCACCTGATAAAAGTTCATTTAGGTTTATTTGGGTTCTGAGCCATTAGAAAAGGTTGTTCTGTTGGCACAGGCAGTACTGTCAAAATAGTGATAGACTTTGGAAGAACAACAATCCAAGCTTGAGGAAGCTTAGCTTGAAGTAGGAAAAAGAAGCGCTTGATATTAAGACCCCTTTAGCTGCTGCTTTAAAAATGTTGCGTTTTTATGAATACTTCACAAATGGATGAGAATCATTCAAATGTGTAGAATGAATCAAACAATCCTGGGGAAACTGTTCCAATTGTAATGCAAAATAAAGTCACCAAGACTCAGAACAATGCAAGTCCCGAAGAGGGACAAAGAGACTCCATGCACAGTTGCTCTGGTAAAACCAAGGAGATTGTTGTGGACTTCCGGAAGGGTCACACCCAACACCTGCCGCTGACCATCGACGGTGCTGTGGTGGAGAGAGTGAGCAGCGCCAAGTTCCTGGGGGTGCACATCAGTGAGGATCTCTCCTGGTCCACCAACACCGCATCACTGACAAAGAAAGCCCAGCGCCGCCTGTACTTCCTGCGGAAACTCAGGCGAGCGAGCGCCCCTCCGGCCGTCATGACTACATTTTACCGCGGCACCATTGAGAGCGTCCTCTCCAGCTGTATTGCTGTTTGGGGTGGCGGCTGCACTGACTACAACTTGAAGGCCCTGCAGCGCATAGTGAACACGGCTGGTAAGATTATTGGTGCTTCGCTCCCCTCCTTGAAGGACATTTACACCTCCCATCTCACCCATAAGGCGACCACGATTGTGAGTGATGTGAGTCACCCCGCTCACTCTTTGTTCGAGCTTCTGGCCTCTGGGAAGAGGTACAGAAGCCTGCGCTCCCGCACCACCAGACTCTCAAACAGCTTCATACTCCAGGCAGTCAGGATCCTGAACTTGCTTCCCCGTTCTGCGTAGCGTCCTGTACTTTTACTGTCTGTATGCACACTGGCTTTTATTCGTTGTGTTATCTATTTATTTATTATTTATTGTTACTCTTATTTATTGTTTGTGCCTTCTTGTTTTTTATATTGCGTTGTTTACTTGTGTGTCTATCGTGTAATATGTCTTGTCACAGTGGGATAGGGAAAATGGAATTTCGATGTCTTTGTGTGTCTCGGCATGTGAAGATGTTGACAATAAAGCAGACTTTGACTTTGAAAAACAACTAATTTGTTCCAGTTCACCACCAAAACATTCCTGTCTTCAAAGGGATCATAGACTCTTTATGATGACATTTGACCATCGTGAGGAGAGTCAAACCGAAACCAGCAAGGACCACCTCTGTAGTACTTCATGGAGCCATACAAATGCGGACAAGCCAGAGAATTAATCAGGAGTTGTCTACAATGAAAACTGACCAAGGATACCGTAAGTCAAAAAAGGCTTTTGGTGTGACCTTTTAAAAATGCTTACACTATCTATACCTTAATCAGGCTGGTCTTTAGGTAACTATTTGCAGCATTGAAATGGCTGACAGAATACATGGAGGAGTAGGATAATGTCGCTAATGTGTGAGCTATTCGGACTAACTATGAAAAGTGGAGAACTGTTGCCATTAATACTCGGGAGAAATAAGCGTGAAGACTTTAAACTTGTTAAAGTTCTTCGGACAGGGTAAAATTGCGCTACATTGTCAGTTTGGTGACAAAACTAAAGCTCAATGTCGAGGGACAACCCAAGCCATTTGTAATCCTCAAGTCAAAAAGAAACAAGGGCATATGAGCAAATTCTGTCAGGAGAAGTTGGAAGTGCCAAATTTACACAAGGCTACACTTACTTAATAAGGAAGAATCATTTGGACGGTAAAAGGCAGCCTTTGAAGTGTATGAAACTAATTTACATGAAAAATGATGCAAAAAAACTGTACAAAAAACAGACTTTTGTCCCACCCCTCCTCCATTTTTTTCCTTTTCTCTTTTAAAAAATTGCATACCTGTTTATATCCGCTGAACCCGGCCAGGACAAATGGCCCAGTGGCCTCCTGAGGTAAAACTTGCTCTGATTGCTTTACTCCACACCGATGGATGTTCCACTGGATGAACTGAAGATACAAAAGTAACCCCATATTAATACACTTAGTTCATAAGCAGAATTAATTTCTAAAAAAAAAAAAGTGTCCATTTCGGGTTGTAAACAACAGTTGTACCTTGCCATCTTCCCCGACGCTAAAGACGGTGTTTTCATCGTAGCTGAACTCAACACTGTAAACCTCCCCATCATGTGCCCTCCAGCTCATAGCGCTCTCATACTGCTGCATGTCTACAGGGAAAAGAAGAGAATTCCCAAAATTACATTCCAAATAAAAAAACTTAAACAGTACTAAGGCTAAAAAAAAAAAAAAAAAAAGATATTTGAAAAGGGACGGACTCTTGGCGCATGTCAAATCTTAGTTGCATAATGCTAAAGTTTAACCCACAGGCTAGAGAAAAAAAAAAAAAGGGATAAAGGCCTGGTGATGAGACTACACAAGAGCCTATAACTAAGAATTGTATTTCACATTCAATAGCAGGAAATTTACTTGAAATATCATATATGCTAATCGGCAATTCATGGAGTTTATTTTTGCTCTGTGGCGCTTTGTTGGCACACAAATAAATATGGGCAAATATAATTACATAAAAAGTTTTAGACTCCCGTTTTTTTTTTGTTGCTCATATCATTCAAGCTCTTTATATGTTCGGTGGTATCTGTTGCATGTCTAAATGTTACCATAGTGACACTTTATATTTGTTCGGTGGTGTCTGTTGTGTTACCATAGTGACCATATTAAAGCATTCTTGTTAGGTGCTGCTCGTAAATGTATGCTTAAAATGCATGGTGGATTTGCGTTTGTTCGAGCATTTCATCAACCTGCCCACTCGAAAGGTATGGGTTTATACGAATCAGTCCGTGGCAGAAAAGAAAATTGGGAACCACTGGCCTACTAATTAAACAGGCAAATTTGGTGTCTTGCATTATATGAACTGCTCGGCTATTCTGATAAAAATCTGAGAATGTAATCATTTTCTCATAAGATTACAAATTTTACATTTTACAGTGCTAATCAACAAAATGTGCAATTAAAAAAAATACTAACCAAAGAGTCTGATGACTCCATCTGCAGCTCCGGTTACCAACAAATTTCCATTGTGATTGAAGGCTGTACAGTTAATGGCCACTGGGTCAGGTTCTAAAGAGAACTGGAGCTAAGCAAAAGACAGCAGTGATTATACCAAAAGCGACAGAAAACAAATACTCACGCGCAACGAATTACAAATGGACTTTACAAATGGTTAACAGCAACTTTGCAATATCCTTTGGAGGTGAGTGTGCATGTTAATGTAACACCATTTTTTTAACCAATAAAACTCAAGTCATACAACTCATAAGAATCCAGTACTGGGGCAAAATAAGATGGGACTTTGTATTTTAGTTTTTTTGTAGTTCCCCCTTATGCATTTTTTTTAATTGTGACAAAGATTGGGACAAGGATCATTATCATTGAATATCTTTGCACTGACAACTACTGTATCAAAAAATAAACAGTCAAATGACCTCTTGGTAAAGATTGTGTTCAAGTTTAAATCATACCTGTTGTTTCACTGTCTTGGTGTCCCAAAGCAGTAACTGTCCGGACACTTGCATGGGGAGACGATGAGCAGGCTCAGCAAGTCCACTCCTGTTGACAGCTGCAGCTGAACAAACAAAGGATGAACCACTGGGACTGCAGGCCAATGACAAGATACTGCAAGGAATTGAAAAAAAGTTAATGCAAAGAATGTGTACTTTGGAAAAACAGGTAACATTGTACAGTGTTCCATAGGGCATCCTCCAATTAAAACCCATAAAAATGTATTTCTTCTCATACAAAGTACACCGACCAGCTAACTGTATGGCCACTTGGTGGATATATATTAAAAAAAGACTGGAAAATCCAGCATTCGTGAAGAGGCATAATGTTCAGTTTTGATTGACATTGTCAAACCATTAATGCAGGGGTGTCAAACTCGTGGACCGCATTGTAGTCATAGCTTCTTTCGGAGGGCCATTATGACTGTCAACCCAAATAAATCTATGAGCACCTCATATTATACAGTAAAAGCTACAAAACTGACAAATAACTCGTTTTCAAATCTGATGAGTAAAAACTGGTTAAATATTTTTAAAAAAAAGATATTAAAAGTGAAGACAATTTGCAATTCTAGTAATGACACACGAATTTGATGCACAATTTGTCTTCGCGGGCCACATAAAATAATGTGGCAGGCTGTATCTGCCCCCCTGGGCCTTGAGTTTGACACCTGTACATTAATGTATAAAACAAAAAAAACTTTGTCACGGTCCATTGACCAAACTGTACTTGTCCAATGACAAAAAGACACAAGGGTTTACCGTGGATGAGTTTCATCAATGTTCATCTCATATAGATTCTTCTTCGCTTCCGTATCATAGAGCCGTACTGTTCCAACGCCACTACCTAGTAACAACTAAACACACACACACACAATTCGTTATTTTATTGAATCTTTTATAGACTGAGATAATCATCAATGATAAAGGTTTTTCCACATTTTGTAATATTTGTAGTTAGATGCATGTTAACGTAATGTGTCTGTGCATACCAGTCTGTCAGGTTTTGTTGCCCACTCAAGGGACAGCAGAGGAGACTTGGACATGATGGTGGCTTTGGTCTGCATGATGGGATTGAATGACCACACCTGAAGTGTACAGTGCACGTGAAAGGTTTGTCATCAATTCAACAATTTGTACCCATTACAGTAATCCCTTCCTACATCGCGGTTTGATTATCGTGGCTTCAGTACATCGCGGATTGTTTTCCAAGCAGAAGGCAGTTAGTGTCCACACAATTGCAGTACGTACATTTGTACCTTTTTATAAAAAAAGTTATAATAATAATAGTTCTTAAAAACATTTACAGTATTGTACCTCGTTGTCAAAAAAATGTTATACCGTTTTTTTCCATGTATAATGTGCCCCCATGTATAATACGCATCCTAAAAATGGCATGTCGATGCTGGAAAAAAGCCTGTACCCATGTATAATAGGCACCCAAATTTTGACTCCTACTTAAGTCCGTAAACGTAAAATTATTTCAGAAAAAAGATCATCTTTGGGAACAACCGGATGTTATTTTGCCGGTCAGTATCACAAACTTGATAGCGAAGAAATGTTTCGGATTTGTGTAGGGTACATTGTGACAGCAAACGAGCAGGTGATCGAGCAAGCGTCTGATACGAGAGCATTGTGTTCATATGGAGCGTGTTTGAAGTGAACAGCAGAAAAGAAAGCGCATATGTAATGGCGGCCTCCGTATGATATCCGGATTAAAAAAAATAAAAATTGTACCCATGTATAATGCGCACCCCAGATTTTAGGACAATAAATTAGTTAGATTTTGCGCATTATACATGGAAAAAAAACGGTAATAATAATAAGAGTTCTAAAAACATTTACACTATGTGCACTTGTACCTTGTTATGAAAAAGTTGTTATAATAAGATTTACAGTATGTATACTTTACTACCTATACATATGTCGAACACACACACACACACACACACACACACGCACACGCCTCATATTTATATTATTTATACATTATTTTCTGTTTGTCATTTACACTACGTATTAATATAGTATTTAGTTGTTTGAAACTATCATTTAATGTTCTAATGATAACATATGCAAGTATATGGTTTAATATACACTTATTGATACACAAACAATGTATGTATGTTGGAAAAAAAAAAAGATTTTCGCAGATTTTCACATATCGCGGGTGGTCTTGGAACCAATTATCCGCGATAAACGAGGGATTACTGTAATTGATATGCACTGACGATGAATGACTCATATTTACCTTAATAACGCCATCGATATCCAAACTGGCAACTCTGCGACCAGAGCAATCGACCCTAAACAAAAGAAGAGATAAAAAAATCACCCATTTAAATGTACAATAATATAAAATAAAAATGGAAAATGTTTGGATTCTTTATATGCATCAACCAGATCATCGCTTGAACAACATGAAGATCTTCCTTATTGGTCTTTGTGTTCATCAGCCAGGGTGAGTGAGGTGTGCTTCGACCACATTCAGGTGTTCAGGTTTGCTTTTGACAAATATGTTTGTTTCGGAAAGGGTCTGAAGTGTTACTGCGGCGGAAGGCAAAGTTGTCAAGGAAATGAGAAGACCTGCTCCATTTATAATCATTTATGTGCCAGCGCCACCTTTTGATAGCATCAGTGAGTAGTTCCTTCCCCTTACGAACAACTTTTCGTCTTCCAGATATTACAAGGACTTTATAATTAGAACTTTACTAATACATCTCTTTTATTCTCTCCATAGTGTATTTTTCTCTCCAAAAATATATTTTTCTTTGGTTTAAAATGTAATGTTTCTTTTTTTTTTTTTTCAAGAAAAATACGTTTTTTCATACAGTTACACGTTTGTCAAAAAAAAAAAAACTTTTTATATATTACAGTCTTGTAAAGAATGTTAATGTCAAACTCAGAAGATTTGACCATTTTCACAAGATAATTTTTTTTTATTATATTTTATCTCAATATATGATTTTATTGACAAAAAACAAATGTCACTATATGTCAGTGCTTCTCAATTATTTTCTGTTACGCCCCCCCCTAGCAAGAAGAAAACTATTCGCGCCCCCCCTCCCCACCGTGACTATCCTAACTTGTCTTGTAAGTCGTAAAATGTTGCACTGTCGCAAACGTGACAGAAGTAACAATGAGAGCGCCACTGCCCCCTGCTGTAGTAAACGCGCAATTACACTTTATTCTAGTACTGCCAAAAAAAAAGCCTGTTCCCCAGGGTCACACGCGCCCCCCCAGGAATAGCACCGCGCCCCCCTTGGCCCCACTATTTGAGAAGCACTGCTATATGTTCACAATAGTCTTTTTTGTCTCGCCCCCTGAAATAAATGTGTGTATTTTTTGCCCACAGCTCCAGACTGCATGAAAGGTTGCACATTGGGTGGGAATGTCTATAATGAGATCTGCCAAAATGTCTCAAGTCATCTGCCTTTTTGGTTTGAAGCACAAACGTTTCGGGGAGGGGCGCAAAGGTTACTTCACATCCCTGATAGTCAGACTACGCCCCTTTCTCTTATCAGGTCAACATGGAGATGCCAATGAATGAATCATGTATTAATGTCTGGTTTTCTGGTCTCACAAGTACTTAAAAGGCTTTCCCGTGTGTTTCAAGTTTTTATCGATTTTTTAATTTTTTATTTAATGTCCCTAATTGTACAAGCGAACCTTCACATCTCTCAGAACTCCCTTTGCACGATGGACCCTCACAAGCAATCGGATCCTCCAGCAATGGATTTTTAATAATCCCAAAAGTCAGAACTTTTTTATATATATATATATATCTATATATATATATATATATAGATATAGATATAGATATATAGATAGATAGATAGATAGATAGATAGATAGATAGATAGATAGATAGATAGATAGATAGATAGATAGATAGATAGATAGATAGATAGATAGATATAATATATATAGATATATATAATAGATATAGATATAGATGTAGAAGAGAGAGAGAGAGAGACATGGGAAAAAAACTAAATACCAACAACTGAGACTTAAACTACTGTGAGAATGAAAAGTTAGGTTGTCAAAATTCCTTTGGTGTGTTTTGCTAAATGTCTACCTGCAGTGCATGATGGAGGAATGATGTTCTCCATATTCCTCCTGGCTGAGTTTGATAAATGGCTGCTCTACAGATACTGCAACACCTTCTAGTGCTCTTCCTTCGCTTCTGCTGCTTGAGGAGTCAGGAGCATCGGCAGATGTCTCATTTAGAGGCTCCACCTGTCCTACCTCCCCCTTTTTCTCTTGAAACTGAAGAGAAATATAAAGACAGGGTAAAGTGATTGCTCTGTGATTAGCATGTACATTAACAAACATCGGTTTTTACTAAAGTGTAATGTTTTTACTATATGAAGAATTTTAAATTTGCATGTGTAACTTCAAGTACCTGTGATAATGATTTTGAGAAAAGCTCCTTCCGCTCTTTTTCATGAGTTTGGATTTTTTTATGCCGTGAATGTGTTGGCTGGTTTGTCTGCTGGCTTAAATGTTGGGATTGAAAACTTGATGGTTCACTGATTGATGGTTGACTGGATGCTTGTTTCGCTTCTTTCACTTGGACTGCATCCCTAGATTTTGAAGACTAAAAAAAGGAGGTACAGATAAAATAGACATGACATTCTGGAATTCAATTCTGTAAAGTTATGGCAGTTGTGTTCAAAGTATTTGGGACTTTCACCTGAATTGATGGTTGGTCCTTTCTACCGACGGCTGCCTGGCTTGGTGAAGATACCAAAGTTACCTGCTGCGTTTTTGCTCCAGGGGCGCGCCGACCTTGTGGTAGGAATGTTGAGAAGAAGTTCCTGGATGGTGTGGTGGTAACACTGACAGCCCGCTGGCTTGACACTAAGTCACTGAGAGCAGAAGAATAGGTCACCATTTGGGTATTGAGAGGAAAAAAAATACAATTAGGGCAGGAACTTTCTACATTTTACAGACGCGTGCATGTGTATAATCATTGAATTATAATACAAATCCAAATGGTGGTTTTTGTTAAATTATTGGCGTAGAATGAAATTTGGGTTGACTGATTCTAACAGGTTTTTGTGCAAATCTGCCCTTAATGTTTTGACTGCTCTTCTCAAAAGCATTGGAAGCCTGAATTTCTTTGTGTTGCTTTGGGGCACACATCCAAATGCTGTTTTTGTGTAAAGCAGGTCCTACAAAGCCATTCATGCATTTTAGGAATGGGTGGTTTGAAATTATAAAAAGTTCAAACAGTTGCAGGTCCTTCTAAGAAGCCATTAATTTTAAGAAAGGGTGGTTTGAAATTTTTTAAAATTTAAAACAGTTAATTCTGTGTCAGAACATTGGGAGTTCCCAAGCACACTCACTAGACATTTGACAGTTTAGCATGGTTTTAAAGAGAAAGCCAACCCAAAAATGGTCTTCGTAATATGTTCTGTGAAGCCCAATTTGTTGAAACAGTGTTCTGTTTAATAACTATTCCACAAACGAATCACCTGTTTTTATTTATCTCAGGAGGTGCCCATTTTGCCACTTGGTGTCGGTTATTGGTAGCCACAACCAATCACGGCTCACCAATTTTCTGAAGCTGAGCCGTGATTGGTTGTGACTTGGAGCCTCACAACTGTGATGTCATTTTCACTTGACAGCAGGTGTCAAAATGGCCACCCCCTGATATGGATAAAAAACAAGTGGATTTTACCACTTGACAATATATACAATATACAACATACCATTTTAAAGAAAATATTTGGGTTAACGGTCCACCTCTTTCAAGTTAACTGCCTCCGATTCATTTTTTTCCCTTCACAGCAACCAATTATGCACAGAAAAAAGGAAGGAGAAACTATAAAAATGGATGTCTTTTGCTCTTTGCAAAAGTGTTTATTGGAAAAAATATGTTTTCTTGTTTTTAATTTACCCAAATATTTAAAAATAAATAAATGAACCTGTAATTTTAATACCGTGATACTTTTGCTCACGATTATCATACCGTCAGAATCTACTATCCCTAACCCGTGCCTAATCAGTGGGTTTTGAGAACTGTTTTTATAATTCACTTAAAAAGATATATACAGATATACCGAAATTTTTTCAGTTACTTCGGTGATCCATAATGATCTTGTTATTAAAGAATTTACTGACCAAAAAAAAAAAACAATAATTCATTAGAACTGTTTATTTTGCAACATCAACCTCATCACAGCACAGTGTAAACACAGCATGTGACTCTTATTGGTAATTTAACTTAGTAAATAACTTAGGTGATTAAAACATTAAAAGTATTTCTGGTATAAACAGAAAATAATGCCGTTTGCATGCTGCTGTAAAGTGCCTGACAATTATTATCAAAGTGATTCAGAGGTATACGACCTTCTTAAGGAAATCCTCGTCAAAAAGACAAACTTCACTCTACATGTTTTTCTGGAGCGAATAGTGTTAATACAGATTTGGTACCGCTGATGATTTGCAAATCCTACTAAGTTGCCCTCACAAATCAATCACTTCAACTAAATTACATTTAACAACATCATACATCTAATCTATTGTAAAACAAACTACTCATAAAAATATCAAAGTGACTCGTAAGCATTTGTTAAAACTACTCACAGTTGAAATGTGTGTTTGGTTGTCAAGAGCAAAACATTAACGATTAGCATTTATGTAAGAGATGGCTGCCATTTTTCTATTTCAGGACTTTAATAAACCTAACATTCACTCAAATATTTAAAACTTAAATGCATATTTATTATCCAAATTCAGTTGTCACATGCAAATTAAAACATGTTAGGACAACGTAAGATGAAAAATGGCAGCCAGTTTTGGAGTCATAAATAAAAAAAAACAAAAAAAAACAGTGATGTTTGTGCCTCACAGCTCAGTATCTCCCAGTCGGTCCATGTTCTGGACATACAGCGGAAGTTTATGATGGACCACCTCGTCTCCATCTCTCTGGTCTCGACTTTCTGTTTGCAAGGCAAAGACCTAGAAAAGATTAAGTAAGATAGTAAGAATTTTTTAAACCTGGTTTCTGACTAATATTACTTGATACTGTACATGTCCTGTCACATAAAACACACTCCCTTCTATTACCGTATTTTCCGCACTATAAGGCGCACGGGATTATAAGGCGCACCTTCAATGAATGGCCCATATTAAAACGTTGTCAATATATAAGATATATACATTTGGCCCGCGGGTGGGACTTTGGATACGCCTGCTATAGTGGCTCAACATTGGTCCATATATAAGGCGCACCTGATTATAAGGCGCACTGTCGGCTTTTGAGAAAATTGGAGGTTTTTAGGTGCGCCTTATAGTGCGGAAAATACAGTACAAAATTAGCTTTCTTTGGTGACTACTGAAAAACATGAACACATTCAGCCAGGCCCACATTCTTACCAGATGTCGAAGCTGCTCATTCTCCTCAGAGAGGCTTGTTGTCTTCTGGACCTCTGCATCGAAACTCAGCAACACTGGTTGGGGTGAACCCCAGTTAAGGACTTTAAAAAAAAACAATCTAAACAGTTTAAAGCACTCATTCACAAAGAATGACTTGTGATTGTGAGTCATAGACATGCTGGTCAACAATACTGCTGTTAAGAACACCATGTTTCCTGATTTCATACAATTACCGTAAATTCCGGACTATAAGCCGCAACTTTTTTCCAAAATTTTGAACCCTGCGGCTTATAGTCAGGTGCGGCTTATATAAGGATTTTTTTTTCGTAATTTTTGTGATGACTTGATCACTTTTATACACTGCGGTATCTTGAAGAAAAGAACAACAACAAAAATACTATTTTGAAACACTACTATGGCTGCTGCTTATTCTGGCTCTGTTGCTTGTGACTATTATGAGCTTTAGTAGGAATGCACGCTAGGTGACCTGCGTCAAAGGTCTCTAAACCCTTCGTCACAGGCAATGTTTAGAAAGACATGTATGTTATTAAAACTTTAAAAAGGCTTTCTGTGAACGGTTGTTCTTTGTAAAAAAATGCGTGCGCACGTGCGGCTTATAGTCCGGTGCGGCTTATATAAGAAAGAAACTAAAATATCCCCCAATTTTAGCTGGTGCGGCTTATAGTCCGGTGCGGCTTATAGTCCGGAATTTACGGTATACAGACTATTTGCATTATCACCAGGCATCTGGGCAGTTGATGTACATGTCTGTGCTACTTCACACGAGCTAACTTTCTCTTTGGAAGTTTTATAATTAATATTCTGCTATTGTTAACAGTTAAAAGCAAATCACTACTGTCAGGGAAAGGCTGGATTTGACTGAAGGATATGCATACACTGGAAGAGCACAGAAAGGAAGTTGTGCAGTGAAACCAGGAAGGTGTCCGACCACTGGCGGGAGAAATATGGAGCGAACGCCGGGTTCTGTTCAGGCGCGGGAATAAATGGCAAGATGAACCAATCACGCCACTCAGATTGACCCTGCAGCTCCATAGCCTGCTTCTGGAAAAACTCCTGAGTCTTCTCCAAGTTTCCTTTCTGGCAGGTTAAAAGAACAGAGAAACTTGTTATTCCGAGACTTTTACCTACAGTCGAAATCTACTTTTGCGTTTGTGTTACCTGGATGGTGTTGATGACATAGTATCTATACAGACTTGCTCTTAGTTTGTTCACAGTGGCTCGGTAAACATCCTCCAATCTGCAGAAAAGGCGTCGGTCTAAGTAGAGCCAGTAGTCCTTCAGGCCAGACAGTTCAAAACTGTGGATAAACTGAAGCAGCTGATCAATGATCTTGTCCACCTGAAGGAAGTGATTTAATTTGTAAAACACACCCAGAAAAAAATCACTCTTCATTTTCTTATGCTAAATAACAACACTGATCAACAATAAATTATAATCAGAGATGGCTTTATGTGTCCCTTACTGCATTTTTTTTATGTTGATTTTTAAATATTTTCTTTTTTTGTACCACATCAGGTTTTTATGATATGTGTTTTTGTCCTATAAAAGATGCGCTACACAAATTTTACCATACGTTGTAATTTTTAGCTCTGATATTTCAGAAAAAAAATCCTCCAGTTTTTTAACCTAAGCTTGATTCATAAATATGACTAAACATATTAAGATATATTTTACATTATTGTCATTTATATTATTGTGAAAATGATATGCTAGGCCTAGGGAACAAACTGGGCCAGAATCTGAATGTGTGGGGAGTAAAAAAATCTTCTTGAAAAATTCTCTGATAAAGACATTTTGTAAAAAATTGTTGATAGGCATAATGACAACAACAATAATAATGTAGTAAGGACAGTTTACTGCTGCAAATTGTGCTTCTGGACAAAATAAATAACTAAATAAACGTGCATCATTCAGAGCATCATTTTCATGGTATATGGTGGTATATGTTTCACTGTTGTAATTTAGATTGTGTGGCTGGCAGTGAAACCTTGGTTGTAATCAGGACGGGACTAGATAAGCAAAATTGCTTCCCCTGCTTCCCTTTTCGACAAGTCAAACAAATGTGAAACAAATCTGTAATAAGTGTGTTTTTTATGTACTTGCCAAAATAAACAAATTAAAAAAAAATCAAATCATTGTATTAGATCAATCATACCCTGAAGCCTTTCTCCTTGTCAGCTTTTATCTCGCTGTCCAGGTGTTTCAGAGTGTTGGTGAAGCCACGATATATCAAATATTCCCTCACATGTTCATCGGTTCTCTCCACCGCAGAACCCATGATGATCTCCCACCTTAAATGAAGTACCAAATAAATACATAAATAAATGCATTTGTTTCTTTACTGCGAAGCATCACAAGTAAATTGACTCTATTCCAGGTGAGGCTTGAATTGATCACCAGACAATCGCATGCCACTAATATTCTGAATCTGACCAGTCTTTAATTGACCTAAGATTAAGTTATTTTTAACGTGGAAGGATGCCAAAGTAGCAAACGTCACACAGATATCCCACAACATTTTTTAACGTGAAAAAAATAGATCCTTGTTCAGTGAGCAAGAAAAGGTGAGAGTTGAGGCGGGACACCATGACAACACACCTGCTCACAACCTACACATGAGCATACAACAATACCCGGGGACGTGGCTTTGTGATCTTCCCCCCCCCCCCCCCCCCGCCTAATTTCTAAGATCAATAGAGTCATCAAGGAGACCAGTTTTGAAAAAGGTGTTGAGATACAGATCTGCAGGGGATCCCAGCCAAAAACATGACTGTCACACCTGTGTGAAGCTGAAGCTGTCCGCTTTGCTTCATTATTTATAGCGTTGATACACTTGAAAAATCAATTGCTAATATCAATAATACTTGCAGAGTAAATGCCTAGAAGACGTGACTTTCCGATTTTCCCTGTCAGGATCCCCAGAGTCGCTCGCACGACTTGGTTGGCGCACAATTTATTTATGTACTATCCATCCGCATAAAATATAACCCAATGCTAAAGTTGACATGATCATGATGTGAATCGGAACACAAACATATCTTAACTCAAGAGCGTTGTTTAGGTTGTTTTGGCAATACAGTGTTGCTTACATTCTGAAAGGAAGAATACCGATCGAAATGCTCATATTCACATTTAGTTTCGTGCAACAGTTGTACGCCGAATTGCGTATGCTTTTTGAATAATCCCAAAAGACATATGTCAGTTGCAAAACATCTACGTACCTTATTGCAGGAACCAGACTTTCGCAAATTCAACAAAATCTCAAGTAGTTCCTCTGGACTAGAGCAACGCATGCCAGTGTGTACAATGGTTGAAAGACGTAAAACCGGAATGAAAGGTTTAAGTACAATTAACTCTAAGAATATATAACGTCTTTAATTCACATAATATACATTTATACTCCGTATATTTATCGCATCGACAGAGCAAACTCTTCCTGTTTTTGTCTCCCGAAAGTCATGTGACGATTAGCCATGACGTCACACAAGTGGTTAAATCAAGGCTGCCTGCCCTCTGGCGGTAGATTTATCAAACCATTTCACCACACAAAATATGAAATACGCAATTCGCTTTAAAAAATGTGGTGTATCTGCGACAACTTATGCAATTACTGCTAGCTGGGAAATGAGCGAATATAACGTTTTATATTATTACTCCTGTTCTGTCATTTATTTCACTTTCTTTCAAGACGTTGGTTGTTGTAGTTGTAGCGCGCATCTCATTGTGAAATTGGTACCCTGCCCACATGCGGTGACGTCAGTCACAAGCCCTTTATTACGTTACCAAGTGACAAGGTTAGGAATAAAAACTAATCTGCGTTGATCATACATTATCTCTATAAATCAATAAAGATCGCTTATTACAACGGATATTCAATAGGTTAAAGGATGCTAAAGTAACAAATGTGCTCTATGAATTTTACTAGCGCTGGCTATAATCAATTGCTTAGTGTGCAGTTACTATAGCAACCACAAAACAAGGTGCCGGAAGGGAGAACATGTCAGCAAAAACCAAAGAAAGAGAAACGGGGGGAACGAGTGACAATTCTTCCCTCAAGGGCAAGCAGAGCAATGCAGAAGAACCGTCTGCTACCTCCACTTCCGCTACTCTCCTTGGAACGTCCAAAGAAGACAACAACATCCCAGAGGCGGTAGACGACTTTATAAGGAACTTCCTCCAGAAAATCGGGATGGCTCGGACTCTGGACAGTTTTGAGGTAGAGTGGTATAGCTCAGCTCACAAACTCCTGACAGAGCCATTGTTGACGGCTCCTCCACCACCGGGGGTCCTTGTCCTCTCTGATGCCCTCAAGCACAAGCAGCTCCTTCAGTCTGAACTGGTGAAGGTCAACAGAGAGACCGACCAGTTCAAACAGCAAGTGCTCTCTGCAGGGGACAGCCTAGTGAGGCTGCAGAGGGACAGAGATCTGCATCGGCTGCATTGCCAGAAACTGGTTGCCGACAAAAGCCGTCTGATTGAGGATATTAAAAGGCTGAAGAAACGCCTGGCAGCCTATGAGCCAGCGCTGAGACAGCTGGATGACAAATATGAGATAGCCATGGGGCAGAAGATGCTTCTCAATATAGAAGGTGAACGAATACAGAACAACTTGAATGCCAGTCTGAATCTGGACAAAATCCAAACAAAGACAGAGAGAAGGGTTAAAAAGAATACAGCCCAATTGCGAAGCACAGCCAGACACCCAAAGGACACAGAATTTCCTGTGTGTAGCAGGCCAGTGAACCTTCACCGCCCTCAGGGAAATTCTGGTGAACAGAAAAGGACATTCAGTTTGTTCTATTCCATCAAAGCCCACACTCTTCCCATAAGCTGCATCAGCCTCCATCCAGATAAAAAAATCCTCGCAAGTGCCAGTGACGACTGCAGTTGGAGATTGTGGGCACTGCCAGTCAGCAGGGAAAAGGTACAGTCATAAAATTTCTGCCTGTGTACATAGATCAAGAGCATAGCCTCTCAAACACCAAGTACAACCCTCGCTCCTAAAATTCTTAAAATAAAAACATAAAAATACTCTCATAGCATCACTATAATGACCAACATTACAAGTGGCCCAAGTGTTTGTTTGTTATCATCCTAAAAAGTATATTTAATATTATTATAAGACACTGTAATTTTACCCAGTTTAAATATACACTCTGGATCATAATAAAACTTTACAGTGCTTAAATGACTTTGTTAAAATATACAATATCGTGCATAAAAGTAAAATAAAAATGGTCAATTTCATGATTCTATCGTATGCCAGTAGAGAGGGCCCCTGTAACAAATAATGGTACACATTGAGAATCACAAATCTATACAATGGCATCAAATGCAATGCAAAACACGTGTAAGGAAAAGTGCGTTTGCCATCCTCATTTGAAATACATCACATTGGGTGTTTTTTTTTACTTTTAAGGCATTTGATTTTATTAAGAAAAAAAAAAGTTTGTTGGTGGTGAATTTGCCAAACCCAAATTATGCAAGGTGAGAGACTATTTTTGCCACAGACACCCCATCATTCATTCTCACAATGACATGTATGGGCAATTTATAGTCTATGACCTCTGACCTGTAAGGCAGACCTGCTAATCACTATTCTAAAATGCTGCCTTGTATCTCTTATAAGTTTATAAGTTTTTGAAAAAATAAAATAAAAGTAAGCCATTTCAACGGCAGCAGATTCAGATTGGCAGAAACACACAGAATGTAGGACCTCTGAAGACTTTGAGACTACAAATTGCTCTGCATTTCCATGAAATAAACTTTTTCAAGAGAAATTATAGAAAAAATTGATATACAGTAATCCCTCGTTTTTCGCTGGGGTTACGTTCCGAAAAGAATCCGTGATAGGCGAAATCCCTGGAGTAGAAACCTGTTTTTTTACCATTATTATATATACAAAACTTGTTTTCAAGCCCAAGCATTTGTTTAACAAAGAGAAGTACACACTTTCTTCCAAATAACTCCAGTAAAATAAAATAATCATTTTAATCATCAATACAAAGTATGTACTATGGACAATTGTGACTCATGCGTATTACTGACTGCCGCTGCTGCCTGACTCCGCTCTGTAGTGTATTTTTCTTCTGAAGCCATAACACTATGCTCTGCGAAAAAAATCCATGAAGCAGCGAGGCCGAGAAAGGTGAACCGTGATATAGCGAGGGATTACTGCATCGTATCATGTCAATTCAGAATTTACTCTCATTGGTTAGTTTGTGTGTCATCAGGTGGGCCAGATGGTCCTGACAGGTGAAGGACACACCAATTGGGTGTCCAGCTGCAGTTTTCATCCAGAAGGAACTAAACTGGCAACAACCAGCGGAGACACTACCGTCAGTTCACATTCACTTGTCCTCTTTAAGCATTATGACCCCCACTGTAATGATCTTTATATTGGATTCAGGATTTCTTTAAAAAGTATTTGCCATTTTTATTTTTCAGCCTTTGGATTGGCAATTAACAATTAGTGAAGACGTCCGATTTTTTTTAAAGGAAATGTCTCCTTTTAAAATTATTTTCTTTTTTTATTAGACGTCTAACCCTTTTGTGCTTTCTTCACCTTGACAGCTTAACTTTTACATTTTTCTACCTGCAGGTAAAGCTCTGGGATTTATTATCCGGGCGTTGTGTGTTGACATTCTCCGGTCATAGACAACCCACCTGGGCGTGCTCCTTCCACTCATGTGGTCACTTCCTGGTGTCCTGTTCCTCTGATAGAACTACCAAACTGTGGGACCTGAACAGCCAGCGCTGCCGGCTAACAATGCGTCGCCACACAGCCTCGGTCAACAGCGTCTGCTTCCAGTCCTTCTCCAACACTATCCTCACTTCCTCGGCCGATAAAACTCTCACCATGTGGGATATCAGGCTTGGTGTGTGCACCGCATCCTTTGTTGGACACCAGCATCCTTGCAACCATGCTACCATAGGCCTCGATGAGGAAGTCATTGCTTCCTGTGACACCTACGGTATCGTCAACCTGTGGGACATCAGGAGGCCCACCGCGGCTCTTCGCACTATAGATGCAGGGCCCCTGAGTGCCAATCAGGTGGCCTTCAGTCCATCAAGGAAAATGCTGGCAATTGCGAGCAGCGACAGTTTGGTCAGACTGGTAGATGTGGATTCCTGCAAGGTCAGCAGTCTATCAGGACAAAGGGACAGTGTGCAAACTGTCACCTTTGACCACATGGGTAAGACTGTCATGTCTGCAGGGAGTCATGGGCTCATTAATGGATGGATGTAGACCACATTAGAATACTGAAATGTTGATTTCTTTTTGCTAGTTAAAAATTGCTAAATGAAAATGTTAGTTTTTTAAATGGACTCAAGTAGGACTTTGGAAAGTAAAGTAGTAGACAAGATTCAGTGAATTTGGGGATTAATAAAATACATATTTAGGTGTTTTAATAAAATACACAAATGCATGTTTATGTATGTATTTTGTTCCGAAAGTTATATTTCTTATGGATTGCAGTGATGCCAGGAATGTGCATTCAATAGCTCTGTTATACGTAAATAGGTATGTGTGCATGGATGCATAGTGCAGAGTAAAATTTGTAAAATAAATAAATGGACAAGCCAAAAGGCTTTATTCACTTGGATTTGAGAATACATTTGGGTTAGAAGAGCGTCCAGAGCTTCAGTTAGTAGTGCTTGGTGTGGTTTACTTTAACAAAAACGGTACGAAACCTCTGAGCTTCAATGCAATACAACTTGCATCATATCTAACATTGGAAAAAAATAAAACATCATGCTTACATGATACCTATATGAAAAACGAAAAAAAAAGTCTTTTTTTTTTTTTTTTTTTTTAAATGCACCCAAAGACACTTTTTGGTGTCCAAGTGTAGACCACAGGTTCCTTGTGACTCCGTATATTAATGAAGCTCGATTTCATGAATCATTCTGTTGATTCATCTAAACGACCTTTTGACATCAACTTCAAGTTTTGCATATAAGAGTAATTGCAGCCGTTTGCGTTGCGAGGAAATTCAAAGACTGCTAGAAGCATACAAAAACTAGCATATTAATACTGTGCTGTAAAATGACATATTTGGAACCCGTATAACACACCAAAGGACGAAAAAAAAGGATTTAGTGAACAATTATTTTCTTACTCCCTCTTACAGTACACTGAAATAATTCCGCGTACACAATAGTAAAAGCTAAATGGGAAAATCCTAATAATCCATTTGCAGAATCATGATTTTTGTCACTTGTTTGCCAAAGGCAAACAAGGCCTTAATACACTTTTGATATAATGTACTTGTAACTTTGCTGATCTGTATTACACTTCAATGTGGACCACAAATTGAAATGCATTTCAACATCTGTTCCTTTTGGCAATAACTTCAAAACAGTACTGTACTGTGCTAAACAAACACTACAAACACCAGTGAGAAAAGGTTCACGAATGCCGACACGGACTAGATTCTCCATCTGACATTGTTTCCATATTTAACTGGAATCCTGCTGATGGCACGTCAGCAGATGACGAAGAGTATCGTCCTTCATCTATATCCTTTTCTTCCTCATGTTTGCCTCTTGGTGCCTCCAACAGCAGTTTAAGGCGACTGAGGTGATGCAGAGCCCTGGGGGTGGAAACTGTGTTTTTTAAATTAATTGGCTTACAGTAGTTAAAATACTGCATCTTTAATAATAGTTCCATACAATGTGTACCAGCTCACTCATTTTCTGGAGAGGATGAATTTAGAGTTATGTTCCGCTTAAGACTTTTTTTTTTTAAATTCCATGGTTGTGACGATATAAAAACAAAGCAGCATGATATTCTAAGTTAGTCTGAATTAGGTCATAGTGGCACACATGGCTAAAAGCAAAAGGTCAATGGTTGCTAAATTGCTAAGATATTTAGCAAGCTTTGGCTGCAGATTGTGATGAAAATGAATGGTTCTTCTAGGGCAGGGGTGGCCAACCAGTCAGAGACTAAGAGCCAGATTTTTTTACTGTGTACCGCAAAGAGCCACATCCACGCTGTTTGTATTCACACCTGAAGGGAACCGAGACCATTGAAAAAAGTGGGTCTCGGTCCGTTTCTTTAATCTGCACCAGGATTCATTGATTCCACCTCCGGCCGTGGCGTTTGCATGTTTTTTTTGTATTTTTTTTAAGTTTGGTTTCTCTGATCAATCAATGTGGGAGGGCATATGATTTACATGTTTAGTGACGGTGTTAGGGTGGTGTTCACTCTAACTTATTTTGCAAGGACCACACTGGAGACAAGTTAGTCGTCTAGACACCTGCAGGCGTATTCTGCAAACCCTAACAGACGGTACCTTTGTAGTGATGTTGCACCAGATAAAGCCTGCTCTGCTTCACTTTCAGCTCTCTGCAATACAAATAGACCAGAGAATAAAGAGTGGTTAGAGAAAATAAGCCTGTGATTGTCCCATTAGGGGATCACATCAAATGAACAAAACACAATGTTATCACCAGCACAATCTCATGAATTCAGTAGTCAGCACAAGAGCTATATTTGAAAGTGTGCTAATTGCTACATTTGAGTGACACTCACTGGAGTATTAATTCATTAATTCATGAAGGCATCATACAAACAGTTGTGTCAAATGTTTTGAGGTTTTACAGCACATACAAAATGCAAGAACACATTTGTCAGTTAAAAACTATCTGTGTCAAACAAAACTAGCATTCACGGGGCAACTTTTTGAGGTATGAACGACCAAACCTCTCTTTGGGGCACAACACAGTTTTAGGGGAGGGGAGGGGGGGGGGGGTCTCATTAGATTATGCAAGCGGTGTCATTGTGTGGGTGCAAATATAATTGTTGTATCAAAATGATCGTTTTAATGGTACACTGGTTTGCTATTATGTTAAGCGCTTGTCCAATTGCAATTTGAGCATTTTTGGTCTTTATGGGGAGAGCAGACAAATTACATACGGATTGAGTTCCTTTACTGCAGGTCCGCGCAACTGGTGGATGCTGTTGTCGGTGAAGCGCCACCTCCACAGCCTGCAGTCTAAACATCATTTGCTTCAGAGCCTCCAATGGACCAGGCTGCTGAGAGATGGCGCTATCGTGACTGCAATCCTGAGTCAAGAGGAAAGAGAGAAGTGTGTACACATGCTGAGCCGTGATTGGTTGTGACCTGAGACCTGGCAACTGTGATGTCATTTTCAGTCGACAGCAGTTGGGAAAATGGGTCCCCCGAGATGGATAATAACAGGTGGATTTGGGCTGCGTAATGGATATTCCACTAACAAATAATTAATCAACACTGTGTTTTGACCGATTGGACTGCACAGAACATATTACAAAGTCATTTTTTGGGTTGACTTCCCCTTTAAATGTTTTCATTAATACACATCAATTAATTAAGAAACCACTCACAGTCCAGTTTATGAGTTATGTTTTGTGATTAAAATTCTTTCTAGATTTTGAAAGTGTCTTAAATATTGTTCCAAAGGCTTTTTAATTTTTCATTACATTTCATGAACTACACTATAGTGCGGTACTATAACCAAGACGCTTTAGTCTATTATATTTAATTTAATCCAACCACTCAAAGTGACAGTTTTCCAAACTGTAAATGCATCAGGGGTCAGCCCTACCTTCTTGGTTTCCACTGACAGAGTCCTAGTATTGACATCTGCTGTGCCTTTTGAGTGTCTGCATCATTATTAAACAATTAGAGATACAGATTAGGATTGCAATCCGTTGTTAAACAAAAAAAGTAAATAATGTTTGCAATCTTACATAGGGAGCGGCGGGGAAGTCGAGCAGCGCTTCATTTCCTCCTCATTCAATTCTATATCAAATAAACATCCATAGGAAAATGAGTAAACATCAAGCGGATAGTCTGATGATTTGCTTCTTCAGGATAATTTTATGTAATGAGAACCAACACTATGCCTACCTGAATCTCCAAGACTTTCTGCACCTCCAAAACGCTGTGATAGTGAGTTCAGCACTTCATCCGCTTTCTGGATTAGTGACTCCAGCCTGGTATCTGACAAAAGGAGAATAGAACATAAACGGGAGTCAACACAGACAGCGTGTCCTTTAAGCGTCACTAAATCACTTTCTAGTTACCTCTCACAAGAGATTCCGTGACGTCTGAGCTTTTTCTCTCTGAAGCGATCCAAGATATCTGTTCAGCAAACTGAAGCCTCAGATCTTTTAGACTCAGCTGGGTGACACCCAGATTCGTTTCCCCATACAAAAAGACATATTGATTAATTTTTTTGTTTAATTTCTAAACGTCCAAGCTTAATTCATAAAATTATTTATTTTAGTATTATTCATTTTCCACACACGTGCGTGTGCCAAATAAGTAGAGATAAATCCCATCAATCCCCGTCCACAGACATATGACAGAACCCCGAGCACTCCAAGAAATATAATATAACATAATATCAGGTATTTTGAAACACGAAGCAGGAAAAGGCATTTTGATCTTGTACCTGATTAGCTGTCTTGCCAGGATTATCCTCTGCATCTGCTAACCAAGAGGATGCTCTAGTTATTGATGCTAGTGGGAGAACAAAAAAAAGGACAAGCTCTGTCATTATTTAGTAAGGTTCTCCCTTGCCGTGACAAAAGAAAAAGAAATAAAAATGCTTGGAAATGGATTGGAGAGACTGAATGATGCCATACCAAGCGTGTCACAAAGGTCGACATCTGATGGGAGTCGTGGCTCAGTAAGGTCACAATCTTGGATCCAGTCAGACACACTGCTGATCCCAGTGTGGCCCAGATCTGCCTTATTTCCGCTGTACCTGCATTGTAAACGGGACGGCGAGGACAGCAGTAGCTGCTCTGCCCTTGTTCCTCTGTGTGCACACTAACAGATAAAGACAGGCTTAAGTTAGAGTATGCTCCTAAAATAGAGTTAAAGACTTAAAGATAACAGTGACAGGAAATTACCGTTAAGCATCTGACAAAAGGGACATCTTGTTTCAAAGTGGAATCTTTGGGTTCTCCCTTACATCTGGTGGATGATATATATCGGTTTAAGATCCCAAATGATACACGTAATGCAATAACGAAGGATGAGCGTGCAAACCTGCAGCTGCTGCAATTCCTGCTTAAATCTGGGTGGGACAGGTTCTGTTCTGTATGTTCCCCTGTTCTGTGCCCTGCATTGGATGACACACGGGCCTGAGAGGCCACAGACTGAGACAAGCGACCTGATCCAGCAAACAAACAAGGAAAGGAACACACGAGGTTAGACCGCAAAATATCACTGTAATTACATCACCAATTTAGTTTGACGATCCAGTCAAAGTTTCACACATATCACAATGTAAGTGGTGTAGAGTATGCTTTTAAAAACCTTGGATGAAGGCAGTTGTGTGGGTGACAGGCATGGAACCATCACGAGGAATGGACAGCAGTTCATCTGTTGTCATCGAAAGTCTGTCGCGGTTGTCACGATGACGGAGGGAACTGACGGGGAGGGTAAGATACGCCACCTCTCTGTCTGTTAAACGTTCCCTGAGAACTACAAGTCGAAACACAAAACATGAAGCATCTTAGAGGAAAACCCATCCATTCAATTTTCTCCACTCCAAGATGTTGTAGAAAGTCTTCCAAGAAGAGTGGTTGTTCTTATGACTGTAAAGAAAGGACCACTCAATGTGACCCAATGTCATTTCCAAGAAGTGGAAAAGCCAAGTCTCCCGATTGGTTTGTCTCTACACTCAGCAAATACGCAACAATCTAGCATTTACCTACCAGATTTGTTTCTGTGTGTGCTCATCCGAGGTCTTCTTGGGGTGGACAATGGACTCTGCGGCAAAATCAGCCTTTCCGATGACTCAATGTTTTGACTTCTGTCAAAGTCTGCAATGTAGGCTTCCAATGCTGCAGAGGCTGAGTCATATTCCTTTGGAAATTAAAAGTTGAACAATTAATGAAAAACAATGATCAATTCACTTTTTAATCATCGTTCTTTTTTTTTATGAATGTACAAATGTTATTTAAATCACTTATAGCACTGCATTTGTTAGTGCCTGCAAGTGACTGGCAACCCGTTTGAGGTTCACCTCAACTCTCGCCCAAAGTCATCTGGGGTAGGCCTCACCTTACCCAAATAAGAATAAACAGAATAGAAAATGTATGTTTGTATTGCTTGTGATTACTCCAATATACCTCGTGCATGAAAATTTGTGTCCTGGTGCTTGTTTAGGATTGGCTCCCACCTCCTCTGTCATTGGTGCCTCTTTTTACTGATACGACGTAACATACAATGCTAAGCAAGCTGGCCTGGCACTCATCTAGATAACTGAATGACTTAGACAGACTTTATTGTCATTTTGTAAGCACTCGGTGCACACAAAACGAGATTTCGTCGCATACGGCTCTCAACAAAGGAAAGGAACGTCGAGAGCCGCAGCAGCCGCAGCCGACTGGGGCGCCGCCATCTTAATCTTAATAATACAAAAGACACACGGATGGCATGAGCGCAACTCAATAACTCTCATAAGGCTGCCACATAACGGCGCCACAAAGAAAGTCAGAAAGTGCTCAAGATAAAAGCCATCAAAGCAAATCAAAGCTAAAAAGACAAAGGAAAAAAAAGTAACAGCGGCCAACCACCACCCCCAATACAAGAGAACACCCCAAAACACACAAAATAGCCTCCACGGGGTCCATCGACAGGTGTAAGGGCAGTCCAGTTCAACGCCGCCCAATGGACCGTGGTCGTGAATCGGTGAAAACATCACAAAGAAAAAAATAAATAAATAAATAAAAAAGAAGAAGCAAGCTATGATTTAATGTGAACAGTCTGTCAAGTAGTTGACCAAAATATTCAAACTGTGTTGATTGTGCTCATAATTGAAATACGCTTGCTTAAAAAGTTTGATATTGTTTTGCTATGTCTTTGTTCTATAGTGCAGTGGTTAACCAAAACCAGGGTCATGGGACGGGGCAAGTAAATCCACAAGCTTGTAAAAATAATAAAATAAACACATGTTTGGAAAGTTTTGCAATGAGAAAAAGGGCCAGTAAGTATTCAACACAAGAGCCTCTGCCCAAGAAAACAAAGCCCCCGCCCCTTTCTTTTCTTCGTCCTTATTCTTTAGGCCACGAAGGAATGTGATGTTTTTGTTTGTTTCTTTCAGAATACCGTTTGGAGACTATAAACTGACTCGGGTTCAGACTAGTACTGTACTCGCTTTGTTATGGCCTTTGGTTAAGAGTTGATTGTATTTTGGTTGTATTTAATTGTTTTGGTATTGTTTGATACACTAGCCACTGGTTCACGGCTATTCCAAATTTAATTCCTAGTCGTCATCTCAATGCGAGTCCCTTTTTGACTCCACAACTTTTCAAAATAACACATGTTCTACATCAGGGGTGTCAAACTCATTTTTTTCACGGGCCGCATTGTAGTCATAGCTTCTTTTGGAGGGCCATATATATATATATAAATAAATGTATGAGCACCTCATATTATATACAGTAAAAGATACAAAACAAACTGACAAATAACTCGTTTTCAAATCAGATGAGTAAAAACTGGTCAAATATTTAAAAAAGAAAGATATTAAAAGTGAAGACAATTTGCAATTCTAGTAATGACACACAAATTTGAGCCACAATTTGTCGTCGCGGGCCACATAAAATGATGTGGCGGGCCGTATCTGGACCCCGGGCCTTGAGTTTGATACTTGTGCTACATGGTCTAAAACATTTTGCCATTACCATTACTCTGGTGATGAATGGCTGTCTTTAGATGTATTATGTCATGAAAGTTGAAGTTGAAGAAGTCATGTTTGAGTTCCAGAAACGTATTTTACCTTATCTCTGTATCTGAATGTTGTGTTGAACTCAGATGAAAATAGGCTACTCCTAAAGTGGCCAGAACTTGACAGCAGTGTTGTCACTGTTGACTCTGGAGAAAGCATGTCACTCAAGGGGCTGGTAGACTCCATGCTGACAAAAAAATAAATAAATCCAAGGTTACAATTTATAAATGATTGAAACAAAGACAGGTACTGGTTAGAATGTCCGCCTCATAGTGGAGATCGACGTCGTGGGTTCAAACTGCGTAGCAAGGCCACATATCAAAATAGTAAAAATGTGCATAGTTCTCCAATCTCATTTGATAGCTCCAAATGACAGAATTGTAACCGCTGTGCTAACCATGTGAGACTGCGGTGACAGCGATGTTGCATTAAAATATTAGGGAACCCGTTGTAAATGCTAACGCGTTGATTTGAAAGAATGAAAATGACTACTACTGTCCCCGGCCGTCCAATTTGAAGTGTTCAGTTTGTTTAGAATTTGTTCTGCCGTTTACCGCAGAAAAACGAACTTTAGAGTAGATGTTTTGCTAATGATCGTTTAGCTAACACCGAGGAACTGGTAAAACTTGCATAGATTAATAAAACGAATAATAGAATGACGTTCAGTTAAAAGTTACATTTAATTACATTACTAACTAAGTTAACAACCAAACTTACTTTAAGTTGTATTTGGCGTGCTCACTTTTTGAACAACAACAGGAAAAGAAAGAAAGAAAGAAAAAAACAATAACAACCGCCTACTTCCTGCTGCTCCGAGCAGACTCCGCGACACACGTTCAAGGCTCCCGGGTGAGGCTGGTCCAGAATCAGATTAACTAGTGACGTATCCCATTGGCTCAGTTTCTCGTCATTTCCAACCCCTTGCCCCATCGGTTGGGTAGATTTCAGCGGCCTGCGTCGTTTGCGAAACCCATGACGTAATTTTCTCTTTCACGCGCATGTGCAATATTTAGACATTAAATATCCTAATTGAGAAGCGTTTTTCTTCATATTTGATTATGCAAACTGTACCACACCGTTTCTAATAATAATAATAATAATAATAATAATAATAATAATAATAATAATAATAATAATAATAATAATAATAATAATAATAATAATAATAATAACAATAGTAATATAATAAAGAAATGTATTTATTGGGGTTTTAATGTCCTTGGCTTTTCTTTCTTCTACTGCGTGTAATAACGTTGTCTGTTTATTCTCCTGATTTTTTATTTCGAGATGTTCTTACAAGAGTAAACTAAAGTAAAAGTACAGGCTTTGTGTAGGTCACGTGTCAGACTTAAATGTGGGCCGTGAGTTTAACAGGATTGTCTTAATTTAAATACTGTCGCGTGCATCGACTATGAACTACATTTCCCACAATGCATGCCGACTGTTACGTGAGAAGTGACGGCACTAGTGTGCGTTATACGTATCCACATCAATTAGGTTTTGCCAACAAGTGCAGTTGAAAAACACTGTTCCAAATAATGATCCTGAAATGTCCAATAAGATTAAATTTGATGCCGATGGAAGGCTGTTTGAAGCAAGATGAAAAGGTGATATGGTTATCCTTCAAGGAGAAAAAGCGGTATGTCTTTTAGATTATGAAGCCGTTTTTCAAAGTCAATTTTTAATCTACAACGGCATTTTGTCTGCCCAAATAAGTCTTCCTTAAGGTAAACAACAAATGCCCAAGACTAATTTAAAGGCAAATTGAGATCTCAGCAGAATGTGTTCACGAAAGCTGTAATAAAGAATGATTGGCGCACACCGACACCATTATATCAGGGCTGAAGAAATCACTCGAGCGTTCGTCTTTTTCATATGCTCACAGACATATGATTATGAAATGACTACGTGTTATGTGCAGCCATTTTTGTTTTTTTTTTCAATTGTAAAAGTATAATGTCAGAAGAAAAAAAAAACACAGACAGCTGAGAAATCTACTCAAGTACAGCCACAGAGTATTTGTCCTTCTCATCACGGGCAAATTGCACATAGCAAAATCTCTCTTACAGGGCCAGTGAAAAACATCACTGTGGGCCCCACGTAGCAAATATAAAACCCTTTTTTTCTAAGGGTCTCTGTCAGTCATGGCCACTCAGAATTGTCATTACCTTTTGGGTCCTTACTAGGGGTGTAAATCGCGGGTTTTGTCACGGTACGATATCATATCGATACAAAGAACTACGATACGATATTTGCCGATATCTTAAAGCCTGCTGGGATTCATTCACGATATATCACGATATAGTGCTGTACGATCGATTTTTTTTTTTAAATAAAAAATATAGAACAATATCCTGTTTTATAACAATTCATACGCAAAATCAACAAGGTACTGCAAACTATTTATTTAGGAAATTACAAGAGTATTGTAGTATACAAAGTGCTTATTTTAACACTGAACTTTGATGTCGTGTTTTTTCTTTAAATGTGCGGCGAGATTTGTGCTCCCTGAATATTTGATCACCGCATGGCAGGATTTACAAACTGCACGTGTCTTGTCCGTTGACTCGTTGAGTCATCTTTTCTTTGGAATCCAAAGTGCTTCCAAAGAATGACTTGAAGCCTAAAGGGGAGGGAATTTCCTCGTCTTTTTGGACACTAGCCATAGCACCAGCCCAAGAGCCGCGTACTAGTTGTCGACCCCCCTTTCAAAATGGCTGTGTACCGAGGCCCCCAATCCAACCTGATTCCCTCAAGAGGTGTTGTGAGCAGAAATGGGCTAACCAGCATAGAGTTGGGCGTGCCAAGCTCGTGGCATCATATAAACAATAATAAAATGTGTACGTGCTGCCAAAGGTGCATAAATATAGTGAGGAAAGTATGTAATTATTTTTTTTTTAGTTATTTTTTTACATACAATTTATCTTGTGCGCAATATCTTGTCCTTTGTCTCTCTGCACTGCTTTTTCTCAGCTCACTCCACCTGACAGCCACTTCCAGCCATTTGGTAGTTTGCAGTCAAGTCACTACATCAGTCACAATCATCTCTCCCCCTCACTGCCAGATTGTTTTTTATCATTTTCATGCAAGACTTTCAAAGCATTCTTACTAAGATCAATCTTGCGTTCTGAATGCCACCTGTTCTTGATAGAAAATGGACTTCAAACCTCTGTGGATACATGTGTCGTTGACACTTTGGGTATACACAAACCAGGCCATCCATAAAATATGATTTATTGGGATGAGGTGCTTGAAATTGTACTTCATTACTTTGTTGCCATCTACTGTCAGTCGTTGTTATTGTCTCCATTGGTTGGCCGCGTGTGGCAGGTAGCTGGCCAGTAGATGTTTTTTTTTCCATCTTGGCTGGCCGAGGGTTCCATTGTAAATTCTGTTGTTCCAGTACAACAATAGAGAAGCAACTGGATCTTTTGGACTGTTTTGGGGGAGCAGTCGTGAATAATACTATGTCATACACATGTGCAGGATTCACAGGAAAGATAATGTTGATAATCGTGGCCTGCACGGTGTTTGGTATGGAGGCTCACAATGCCCAATTTTCTTTGCATGTAAGTTAAATTATATAATTTATATAAATGGTGCACAATGTAGCCTTCTTTTTAAAAACAAATTGTTTTCCATACTATGAGATTTTTCTTATAAAAATGTATTGAGAGATTGGCAGTTCATGTAAACGATGCAGGAAAAAAATGCTTGTTGCCTATAAAATACTTTGGTGCATCCAAAATGCCAAGCCCTTTAGGGTGGTAGGAGATGAGATAATAAGATTATGCAAAGGGGGAAAAAAAAGGCCAAAAGATGGAGAGTGAGAAGGAACATAATGCTATGAATTATGGACAGTCAATTTTATGACTACAAATTGAATGCTGAGGGATCATGTCTATGAAAATGATTCAATTGCGATAGTGGAGGAATACATAGGATTTGTATTTTGTTTTAGTTAGTTAGTTTTTAGTGCATACTTTACAGTATTTTTCCATGTCCAAACTTGATGGGACAGTCCTGCCTGTCAAGGTTCCTCGGCTACTGTAGGCCCCTTTTAACCTCTCCCATAATGTGACGGGTTTGAAGCAAAGATGAGAAAAATGAGGACAGTGTGGTCACTCTGGCTATTTGTCCAGGCACCATTGATCTCTGCTCTAATCATAATAATTCACCCCCAAACAAAATGTATGTATTTAATGCCATGCTCACTTATTGGCCAGTCTACAATTTATTGATTCATCAAATAATTTGTCTTAAAATAGTAATATTATTGTCGTTTCCCCTAATATATGCATAAAAGGTTCAGAGCTGCTAATGGATTTGCATTTTAATAGGCCAACAAAGTAATTTTTAAATAAAAACAGCAGGCCTTAGTTTTTTCCCCCCGTTTTGCGTTTGAAGTCCTGCGGTTGTTGTGCAATTGCTTTGAAAGAGATCGAAGTGATTGGTCACTTTCAATAGAAGATCTCAGAGGGAGCGATCGAGCAAGATAGACGTCACAGGCTCGCAGCTTGCCGTTAGCCCATTTCGGACCTCACCGGACGTTGATTTATTATTTCGGGAGGCAAATTGAAGTATATTATAGAGAGAAGGTCGTTTCATTCCCGACAGCAGACCACGCGGTGCACTTTTCTTTCACATAACACAAAACAAACAGCCAGGGTGGAGGCAGGGCGAGCCGGCAAACGTAACATCTGTGACGTCAGCGCGTGTTCCGCCGGGTCTTGCCTCCGCACTTAGGCTGGGGGGCCACTGAGCGAGATCAATTGACTTGAACGTATCTGAATCCCGAGATCGCTAGTGTGTACTGATGGAGAAGAGGAGGTCGGACTGTCCAGCTCTGCCACCCGGCTGGAAGAAGGAAGAAGTGATCAGGAAGTCCGGTTTGAGCGCCGGCAAAAGCGACATCTATTACTACAGGTACACTAGACTGCCCTTCTTAAAGTATTGGTCAGTTATCAGCCACAGACAAAGTGTTGGGTCCCCATGACCTGCTATTACGAGTTAACATCTACTGTAAAGTCTCAGTCATCATAATGTTTCAAATTCTAAACAGTCCCAGCGGATGATGATGAGTCGTGTAACTATTGAACTATATTATTACTTGCCCCTTCTGGATCAACACGTGTCGAGTGTATTATGCACGTATATACGGTGTATTGCACCACTGCCCATCATGGTGTCATTGAATGACTGCATAAACTGTCCATATACACTACCCTGGTATTAGCGTCATACACTAACTAAGTGGAATACTTCCTGCTGCTGACATTTCGACCCAATTTTTGCCCATCTCATAAATGTTGCTCCAGCTTTATGGATTCCAAAAACTCTACTGCAATTATCCAGCAAGGTTTTATTTTAAACACAATTTACTATTTAGTGGTGTCAAATTCCTCGTGTATTACTAGCAAGTAAAAAGCAAAAAACAGCTGACCATTTTGTAGGTAAACTAAAGGTAATGTAGTTATAATTAGACATTATTTTTATAATTTATCCTAAAAGTAAATCTTGATACAAACACAAATTACATTTACCAAACAACGACAACATCATGGACAATAATGAATTCAAAGGAGAGCTGTGAAGAACAGCTGCGGTCACTTCCTGTCAGACTCAGCTCAGTTGAAAGCATCTGGGCTATGTCACTTCCTGTAACCTGAAGTAGCTCATGAGCTGTGTCTTGGCTTTGCTTTCAGTTTGGTTTGTAATATGACTCATCAGTTCCAGTCAGCAGGTTGACTTACTGGAAGAGCTGTGAAACTCAACCACAGCCCATGGTGTCGGCAGATTTTCTTCACGTTTTAGTGTTAAGATTACCTCTAGGGCTATTTTGTTTATTGAGAAGCTAAGTTTGTCCAAAAAAAAAGGAACTATGACATGAGGCAATATTTTAATACCTGTTGATTGGTTAGTTAAATTTGATGAATTAAAAAGAAAACATGCATGTTGTCATACATGGTGCAACAGTGTTCGAGTGCCTGGCATGTCTGCCTCTCAGTTTATAGGTTGGGGGGTCGAATTTGGGCCCGGGAATTCCTATGTGGCATGTGCACTGCCCATATTCTCCCTCTGCTTACGATTCTTGCTTCCTTCCCAGAACACAAGTTAGGTTAATTGTAAACTCTTAATTGGTCACCAAGTGACTGATTAATGTGAAGGGGATACTGCTTTGATGCTCAAATCTGTGAATTAATACATTTGTTCAAATTATTGTTTCAATGTTATTATTGTGATTATTAATAAGCATTTATGTGAAGATACTAATCCTGTTCATGATTTCTCTCACTTATTAGGTGTCCATAATGTACATAACTGGTGAGCCATCTGTAGAGCAGGTCCTTGGAGGCTACCTGGTAACTCCTGCTCCGAAATTGCCATTCATAAGAATTAGTATTTTTGTATGTCAATATCCATCCATTTTCTTTACCGCTTGTAAATGGATTGAATTTATATAGCGCTTTTTTTTATTTTTATCTATACCACATGGTGCCCAAAGACCTTTACAATGCCTCACATTCACCCATTCATACACCAATGGCAGGCTGCTGCCATGCAAGGCACCTGCCAGGTCCACACTTGAAACAAATTGGGTTTCACTGTTTTGGTCACCAGGGTTGAGGATTAGGGATTCATCGATACACATAGATTAATCGATCTAATGCTCTACGATTTATTGGCATCGATGCTAAATGTAAACATCGATTTATATCGCCGTGTTTGACCTCGGACATTAGACGCGACTTTATTTTGAAATCCAGTTCATTGTTGCTTGCTTCCTCTTTCCGGGAGCAGTGCGCGCCGCGGCGTTGTGTTGTGAGCAGAGCAGGCACGTGAAAGGGGAGTCGACAAGTAGTACGCGGCTCCTGGGCTGGTGCTATGGCTAGTGTCCAAAAAGACGAGGAAATTTGCTCCCCTTTAGGCTTCAAGTCATTCGTTTGGAAGCACTTTGGATTCCAAAGAAAAGATGGCTCAACGGACAAGACACGTGCAGTTTGTAAATCCTGCCATGCGGTGATCAAATATTCAGGGACCACAAATCTCGCCGCACATTTAAAGAAAAAACACGACATCAAAGTTCAGTGTTAAAATAAGCCCTTTGTATACTACAATACTCTTATAATTTCCTAAATAAAGAGTTTGCAGTACCTTGTTGATTTTGCATATGAATTGTTATAAATCAGGATATTGTTCTATATTTTTTATTTAAAAGAAAAAAAAAAGAGCACTATATCGTGATGTATCGTGAATGAATCACAGCAGATTAAGATATCGTCAAATATCGTATCGAGGTTCTTTGTATCAATATGATATCGTATCGTGGCAAAACCCGCGATTTACACCCCTATTGAGGATCGATTCCACAAGCTTTGAGTTGAGAGGCAAACACTCCCACTACCGCTGAGCCATGTTTGTCCCCATTGGGGTCACGGGCATGTTGGGGCCTATCCCAGCAGTTGTACACCCTGAACTGTATGCCAGCCAATTGAACACATCCACACTCATCTACAGGCAATTTGAAGAGCTCAATTGGCCTACCATGCATGTTTTTGAAACGTGGAAGGAAACCGGAGCACCCGGAGAAAACCCACGCAGGCTCAGGGAGAACATGCAAACTCCACAGGCAGGGCAAGAGCTGAAGCACGCTCTGAACTGTGAGGCGGACATCCTAACATGAGTCCACTGTGCCGCCTTGTATGTCAATATGTGATCTGATTTTTTTGTTCTTTAATAGAGTTCAGATGATTGAGGGTCTCTGGCATCTTTTACACAGAGATTCCACAAAAGTAGTGAGTCACAACAGAAGATGTGTCAACAGGCTACCTTTCCTTTATTTTTTTTGTTTGTATTTTTTTTTTTTTACACAGAACCCAGCGCAATTGAGGATTACAGCAACTCTTTGCTGAAAGCAGACGATTTATTGTGACGTCAGCGCAAGCTCTAGTGTGACTTATAAAATAGTGTTGGGACAGTGATTGTGCTTTAAACACAGCAAGGTGGGAAAAGGCAGTCCCATGCTTGAGCATTAGGATTTGTTTGGTCAGCCTTTCCAGCATTTGGCATTTATGTATAGGGCATTCTTCCAAATTCTCTTCTGAAGGGGGAAATGTTGGCAATGTGATGCGGTACCTCAATATGATGTCAATGCCTTTTTTTAAGGGACAAGCAGAAAAAGCCTTGAAGGCTGTGCATCTATTAATGTTACAGCTTTAGAATTTTTGCGTACAAATAATTCAGAAATTTGTGTCTAATATCCATTTTGTGAACCATTCAATTTCAGCAGTTCACCAGATCAAAGTTAACCCAGTACAATGTGTCCTTCTGACATTCTCCATTTTTCTATGTATTTAGTCCTACAGGGAAAAAGTTCCGGAGTAAACCTCAATTGTCCCGTTACCTTGGAAACAAAGTAGATTTGGCGTGTTTCGACTTCCGGACGGGGAAGATGATGCCTGGCAAACTGCAGAAGAACAAACAGAAACTCCGACATGACCAACTGAGCCTGGCAAAGGTAATTCGGATTGAGTTGGCTGTTGTGAGTGGTTCTATAGCTGCGTGTCACCAGATTATCAGATTAGCACTTTCTTAGTGCTGAACCAAACCATTTCATAGTACAATTCTCTGATCACACATGATCACACATCATTCTTACTCAACACACTAATGAAAAAACTGTGGTGGATAAATTTATCAACTGGTGTGACACGCACCTGCAGGAATGAAATAAAACTAAAACTGTAGAGAGGTGCTGCTTGATCTCAGAGCAGTTGGTGGCCAAAGGCTTTTGGATATCTATGGCCAGGACATCAAGCAGGTGAAAGGTCATGACTCGTCAATATTAAAAAGGCTGTGTGAAATGATATATCGTAATTTTCGGACTATAAATCGCGTTTTTTTTTCATAGTTTGGGTGGGGGGACGACTCATACTCAGGAGCGACTTATATACATATATATGTTTTTTTTTCACTTTTTTGGGCATTTTATGGCTGGTGCGATTTATACTCCGGTGCGATTTATAGTCCGAAAATTACGGTACCGTTTAAATCCACACACAGGAAATCGTTCAAAATTACATACAAGGCATTACACTTTTATCATGCTTTAAACCCTGTGTCTTAAAATGTGACACTGTTAATTCATGAATTTTTACTCATGAGCCTCATGCCAATAATAATTATTTTTATCACATCGGATCTATGTAATTGCCAAACGTGTCTCAGTGGACTAATAAAACTGCGTAAGGTTGCGCTCCAGCTGATTGATATAAAATCTGTCATGGTTTACATGGATTTTTATGTTCAGATTAGGATGAAACTGACCGAACAGGCTGAAAATGCCTTTTATATGTTCCTATTCTGATCTGCCGTTTAAATGCATCACTACTATAATCACAACAGCCATTTTATAGTCATGTGACCGTGAAATCTATTCTTGCACTGTATCCCAGTATTCCCGTTGATTACCATGACAGCTGCAGGCAGGAAGGAAGGAATGGCGAAATTCCTGCTTTACACAGCGCAGGTGTAAAAGTCTTGGCGCTGAAAGAGTTGTGAGGTGCTGTCAGAGTGTCCTTGAAGGGTGGCTCGCTTTGTTCAGCATGGTTGACAGCTTGGCATTCACACCCATTTGCCCCATGGTGTCAGATGGGTCAGGGATGATTACACTGTTCTTGCTAAAGTTTTTGGTTTTTGCTGTAGTTTTGTTTCAGTATTGGTGTAAATATACTTTATACAATTATAATAATGAATTTCTATTTCCAAATCGAGCCAAATCGACTGCCTTTAACTTAAAAGAGGTATCATATGCATTTCTTTTGTCCCCCATAATGAGGGTTTGTGTATAAAAGCTTCATTTCTCCAGGAATTTCTGGCTTGATCTCGTTCTGTCTCTTGTTCGTGTCAATTGTCCGGCACTATTTGCCTGGCGGATGGACATGCAGTCAACACACCACTTTTCTCCCCAGTGATCGTGTGTCTGGTTACATATCCCTCCACCCCAGCAAAGCGGTGCCGCACAACTTTTTTACTAACGAGTGTATTAGACATGATGGCACAGTATGAACTGGTTAGCACGTTCGCCTCACAGTTCAGAGGGTGCGGATTGGATTCCACCTCCGGCCCTCCCTGCTTGAAGTTTGCATGTTCTCCCCGTGCCTGCGTGGGTTTTCTCCAGGCACTCCGGTTTCCTCCCACTTCCCCAAAATATGCTTGGTAGGCTGATCGAGCACTCCAAATTACCTAAAGGTGTGAGTGCGGATGTTTGGTCGTCTCTGTCTTCCCTGCGATTGGCTGGCAACTGGTTCAGGGTGTCCCCCGCCTGCCCAATGAGTGCAGGCATAGGCTCTTGCATGCCCGTGACCCCTGTGGGGACAAGCGGTACAGCAATTTTATTTTTATTTTTTAAATGGATGTATGTATGTATTTCACAAAAATCAAGAAAAATCCATAGATATGTCGCATCGGACTACAAGCTGCAGGGTTCAAAGCTTGTGCAAAAAGTAGCGGCTTATAGTTTGGAAAAAAACGGTACACTCGTATAGGAGTTACAGTAACTATGTAAAACCATTGCTCAAAAGCAAATTGCCTTTACAGTTTAACAAGCGAAACAAATTGTCCAGGAATTAATTGTTTAAGTTCTAAACGATTGTCTTGGGGGTCATTCTACTTGCTTGAGAAGTTATTACACAAGGTCATAGAGCAGCCTTCCTGTCACTTTTTTCCGGTTCCAACTTTGATGTCAGGCATGTGTGCTGACATGCTTTTAAACACGTACGCTTCGGGTGTGTTTTGTGCACCACAGTGTGACTCTGTGTGTGTGTTTGTATTTGTACATGCACACACAGAAACAAAACATGAGCAATAAGGGAGTTGAAAACTTAAAAAACGGAAATGAGTGTTTCTGACACCCATCAAGATATGATTATATCTTATATTTTATATTTTATAGTTATAGTTTGCTTGGTAATCATGAACACTTTTCCCAATGGTGTAATTATCTAAGTCAATACAGATTCTCAACAATAAAAAATGTACCCTACTGAGAGGAGAGCCACGCATGGAATGCAATGACTTGCACAGTATATCATTCAGAACATATTCAGACCACATTAAGTTGTTTATACATGTGTTATATGTAACATATGACACCGCAGGAAAAAAAAAAAAAAAAGAAACATCAAACATGAACACTTAAATCATTGTTTTTATTCCAGGTATAACCTCAGCACTACTCCACTGTGCACTTAAGGATTTTTCCTTGCTCATTGGATGTTGAGCAAATCATCGATGTCCAGAAGTTAGTTTAACAAACTACATCAGGGGTACAGGTGCAGGGCTCCGAACTAAGTTGTACTTGGACCGCAGTGGCTACTAACCTGAAATTTTAGAAAATAGAAAATTTGGGGCTGTAAATTTTAAGTTAAATGTGCAAAGTGAATATTCATTGTATTGCTAATAAATGGGCTGTATTGTGGAGAAGAAATTTGTCTGCAACCCCTCCCCCTCCCAATATTACATTAAATAAAAAAATCTGCACATTTACTTGTCAATAATTTTAAGTTGATAAATTGATTTGCACTGTTAAATTTTAGAAGCAGAAAAAGAACAAACAAAAAAGCACAGAGGCTTTAAGGTGCCAAATTATTGATTTAATGATTAAATGTGTGTTTAGTTACTTAATGTAATTTCAGGATTATTTTATTGATAATGCAAAAGTAACAATAGGGCATATTTTTGTTTATTATACCTTGAGTGTTGGTTTATAGTCTTACTTATTGTTGATTTTATCCGATACTTGATGTGTAAATGTAGATGAGTGAGGATGGTAGAACCAAATAGATTTAAGAATAATAGTAATAATGTGCAAGTAAAGTAACACTCTCAGAGACGTCAACATTGCCTCATTTTCTGTAGGGAGGTAAGCCTGACCTGAACACGAGTTTGCCCATCAGACAGACGGCATCCATCTTTAAACAGCCTGTTACCAAGATTACAAATCACCCGGGAAACAAGGTAAAGACAGACCTACAGAGAGCGACTGAGCAGCCCAGACAGGTAAGAATGCACATATGAACTTATTCACTCACTCATTTTAAAAACCTGTTTAAGGGCATGTTTGAGTTTCTGCATGTGTTAACATGAATTAAAAAAAAGATTATTACTTTTTTATTGATTGCATGACTACCTGTATATGTTTCCTATTACTCATCCAGAATGTTATGTATGGAAACCCTAATAATCATCACATTACATAATTGCCCCTGCATTGAATTGTTATCATTTTATAGATAATATTTTGTCCTTCCTGAAAATTATCTGGTAAATAAAATAGCAAACAGTCCTGCAAATGAGAGGCAAAATTTGCTTGGTTCAATTTGTTTATTTGTCACTCCTGGGTGATGTTAACTGTAAAACTAACATACGGTAATGTCATAACACTTGAGCACACTTAAGTGCCCATTTCGTAATCAACCCGGTCTCCGTGTCTTTGCAGCTTTTTTGGGAGAGGAGGTTAACAGGTTTGCGATCATCAGATGTCTCACAGGAAGTGCTAAGAACAATGGAGCTGCCGAAAGTCCTACAGAGTCAGTTTACATCAACCTAAACCCAGTACAATGATTTTAGCCTCTGACCTTGGACCTTTCTGCCACTGCAGGTGTTGGTCTCAGCTCAAGTGATGACACTCTGCTGTCTGCAATTGCAAGTGCTCTCCACATGAGCTCTGCTCCTATCACAGGACAGACATCTGTTGCAGCCGAAAAGAACCCAGCAATCTGGCTGAACACGTCCCAGCCGCTTTGTAAAGCCTTCACTGTGACTGACGAGCAAATCCGGTAAGAGGCTCAATTTGAATGTTGCTATTACAGTGAACCCTCGTTTTTTGCGGGGGTTACGTTCCAAAAACAACGCGTGATAGGCGAAATACATGAAGTAGAGAAAATATCTTGTTACAAAGACTTTTATGAACCTTTATTTTATTTTTAAACACTGTTAAATTCTTTTTTTGTATTTTTAAAAACTTTTGTAAACATTTTAAAGTCAAACTGATTTTCAAACACATTCTCCCTTATTTAAATAAATAAGAAAATAAAGAAACTAAATAAGAGTAAATACATATATTGTTATAATATCCGCACAAGACTTTCATGAACCTTTATTATAGTTTCATACAGTTTATTTTTTTAAACATTCTATTGTATTTTTATACACTTTTGTAAACATTTTAAAGTCAAACTGACTTTCAGAAACATTTTTAGTTATTTAAATAAATAATCAAATAAATAAGAGTAAATATATTGTTACAATATCCAAACAGGACTTTTATCATTCTTTTATGAAGTGTAAACGTGTCCTCTTTGCTCTTGCGTGCTGGCCGGCTGACGCGCCCCCACGGTCCAGCGCGAGGGCATCCGCACAAAACCTTTATAATTTTATTTTTATACACTCTATTGTACTTTTAAATATGTTATTATATTTTAAAAAATTGTTTTAAATATTTTAAAGTGCAAAGGTGTCACGGCTCTGCTCTGCTCCTGTTGTGCTACCGGCTGCCGCGACCCCAGAGACCAGCGCAAGGGCATCCACACACGTTTATAATTTTATTTTTAAACACTTTATTATATTTTTAAACACTTTATTGTATCTTTAAATACTTTTTAAAAAGCTTTAAAAATCTTGCTATGCCCTTCTGCTTCGATGACACACGATGCGAGCTCTGCTCTCCTGGAGTCATTCCAGCCCTCCTTAAACTTTGTGTGAGCCCGTGTTGCATGTGGTTGCCCTGCCTCGTTCGTCACAAAATGAGTGCGAATCAGATATGCTGCCGATTCTGCTGATGCGAACGTGGAAGTGGAAGAGTGGATACGTAGCGCGACTGCGGGAGGCTGAGATAAAGCGTGGATAGAACTGCTCTTGTAAGCCAATCAACGGCAAGGATAGAGATCAACATATTCCCATTGGTCTCGTCTCCTCTACTGGCAAATAGTGTGCTGTAAAGTCATATGGGCAGACAAAGCCCGGCGCTCCAAGTGACGCCGCAAAAAGCCGCGATGCACCGAATATAGACGCAATATTTCTTTTCATAAAAACCCGCGATGAACTGAGGCCACGATAGGCGAACCGCGAAGTAGCGAGGGATTACTGTACTACGTTGGGGGCTTTTCATATGTGGATTAAAAGTGACATAGGCTTTACAGCTGTGTTTCCCAATGTTTATTTATCTTCGGCACATGCAGTATTTTTTTTAACTCCAAACAAATATCTCACAAAAAGCCAACTTCATAGAGAGTCTGGCTGCAGATCAGATTTTTTGCTTATTCTGCAGCCTAATGGAAGAGCATTTAATTGTTGTGCCTGTTTAATTGTTGCCGGCATATCCATCCATCCATTTTCTTCATGTGTTGCGAGACGGTGGAATCCTTTTTCGCACATCTGCCTCACAATATAGCTTGTAGATTTGATTTTAACTTTGGCCTTCCTGTGTGGAGTTTGCATGTTCTCCCTGTGCCTGTGTGGGTTTCCCCTAGTTAGTCCGATTTCCTCCCATTTTTCAAAGTCATGCATGGTCGGCCGATTGAGCACTCCAAATTGTCCGTAGGTATGAGCGTGGTGAATGGTTGTTCAGACTCAGAGTCAGAGTCAGCTTTATTGTCAATTCCTTCATGCAAAGACACACAAAGAAATCGAAATTACGTTTCCTCCATCCCACGGTGACGAGACAGAGTACACGAGTAACATACAAGTAAACAACGGGGGAGAGAGTTCAGGACCCCAACAGCCTGGAGATCACAAACTTCGCCAGAGGCGAGCAGTGCTTGCATCCCACCATTCGTCACGGATGTAGACGCACATTCCACCTCCTCGCGACGTTCCCCCTCGTACAATGGCCCGGTCCGCCCGATAGCACGCTAGCCGCTCCAGATGCACAGCAGTTACGCACTGTCCGGTTCATAGATCTCAGCAGGCATGTTGATGTCCAGCGATCGAACGTATGTGTGCCCTGCGATTCGCTGGAAACCCGTTCAGGGTGTCCCCCGCCTACTGCCTGAAGGCAGCTGGGTAGGCTCCCACACGCTCCAGCATGCCTGCGACCTGCGACCTGCATAAGGAGTGGTTCAGTGGTTCAGAAAATGGATGGATGGATATCCATAAAGGTTAGAGAGGAAAAAAAGGGTTTCCTCTGTGGAGTTTGTTCCTCACCGGAAACATATCCAACTTACTGCCGGGAATGAGGAACAAACTTTTAACAGAAATGGACGGAACATCCCATACTAGGGCGTCTGGTACTCTTGGCGCACCCCCAACAAAATTGGTCAGGGTACACAATAAAACGTCTTCTTAAAGTCAATAAAACACATGCTAACGGGTTGGCCATACCTCACATGCACTCTCGAGGACCATGCCGAGTGTAATGCTGGCCAGAAAAAAAAACACTCTGCTCCTTTTGAATCTGAGACTCCAATACCCTACAGACCGTCCTCTCCAGCAACCCTAAATACACCTAACCAGGGACGCTGAGGAGTGTGATCCCATGTACGTATTTGAAATACACCATCCGGTCCCCCTTCTTCTCCGCTCGGGTGCTATTTTTTTTATTTTATTTAATCCCATCCACCAGGGACATGTGGTCAGGGCATGCAGGGGAAGCAGCGTCCCAAAATGGGAAAAGAAAAACTTCACTTATATGTACAGTTAGACAGCACTGTGCACTAGACTTGCACTAGTCACGAAAATGGATTTCCAAGTCTTGACTTTCTGTCTTGGTGTATTTTTATTTCTGAAGAAATTAATGTAAATTTATGCCAAATGGCAAGTTGTAATGGTGCTTCTACATTCATTATTATAACAGCGCCATTTTATTTTGCGTTTTTGTTAGCTTTTTTGCTGGTAAAAATCCATATTCGATGCATTTATTCAGTAAAGGGCAATTATTATCTTCAATGTCAGCATTATACATTTACACATGTGGACAAAATTGTTGGTAGCCCTCGAGTAATGAAATAAAAACCCACATTGGTTTCCGAAGTAACTTGACTCTGACAAAAGTAGTTTTGTCCATGTGCATTTTTGCATACAGTAATCCCTTATTTATCGCGGATAATTGGTTCCAAAAACCACCCGTGAAAAGTGAAATCCGTGAAGTACGGTCACCAACAAGAGATACTGGGCAGGCTAGGGAGTTAGCGGAAAGATGCTAATTTGCGATCGTGCTAATACGCAAAAATGGACTTACAAGGAATGTAAACGAACATTTGGAGCAATACTATATTGTCCTAAAGGTTAGACACATGCTTCCTCGATTTAGAAGTTCTATTTGACTTTTAAATGTTTTTTTTAATTTGGAAAAAAAAAAATCCGCAATGTAGTGAAGCCGCAATAAACGAAACGCGAAGTAACGAGGGATCACTGTATTGTATTTTTGTGTATTTCGTGAACATGCTATATTTTTAAAGATGCAAAGTACTTCATCTTCCTCTTAACCTGATAAGGCAAGAATACTACAAGTAGGAAATTCATGGAAAGCAAGAGGAAATGTGCATCTTAAACTCGGACCATGTTGAACAGCTGGCTTTGTTTTCACCACATCATCAAACCACATGAAATAATCACAATTCTAAATCAGTATAACAATTAGTGCTCAAGTGAGCACATCCTGTGGTTAGGCCATTTTCTGTAACTCCCTTTTTAATCCCCGTGGATCCATCTGACTGTGTGCCATGTCCAAGTTGCTCCAATAACTGTGTCATTTTGTTGAGCAGGTTGTTTACTGTGGCTTGAGAGCCAACTGCCTGTTGTGGTTCAGAATCGTGCAGCGTGGGGTCAAATTAAAGCAGCAGTCAAAAGTGCAGCTAATTAGAGTTGTTTAAACACAAAACACAGTTGCTGATACAACATATGTGGAAACATCTCACATAACTTCAATGGGGATTGATTAGTTGAATATTGTAAAGGCATATTTATTCAAGCGGTCTTAAAATGTGAAAGCCTGACGGCAGGGGGCACTGTGGAGACACACTCGCTCTCACTGACAACTCCAAGTCAGTCCAGTAGAGAGGGAACAGCTGGTTAAAGCCATTACAGCAGACTTATTGGAATAGGTCTGTCTCCACTCCTCTCCGCTTTGTAACTTTTCACTAATTTCCTTCCCGTAATTTCTTTTGCCTATTATTTCCTGACCATTTGATGTATTCTGACCTCTGTACTTTCCTATTATCGCTTTATTTTCTTTCCTTTACGTAATTTGTTTCCCAAATCCTTTGTCTTCTCCATTTATAACCCCACTCATAATTTCAGTGCCACATATTACCTATATTTTATGTTTGTCTTCACAATGGCTTTGTTTTTTTCATCTTCATCACTCTTCCTATTTTCAACCCCTCCTCCTTCGGTCTCCTCTGATATCTCCTCAGTCCCTCCAGCATTTATGCCTCCTGTGCTCCCCTTTTTCTTATCTCTTTCCTCCATTAATTTCCAATTCTCTCCCTCTCCCCCCCTCTCCCTCCCTCTGAATGTGCTTGTCATCCTAAATCGTTCTCATTCCTTTTCCCTCTTCCCTGCCCTGCTCTTCTTACTCTGCCTGTGGACAGATACTCGTTCAAATTGTTTAGACCAAATTGTCCAGGGAATGGTTAAGTTTCTACTCCATTTGTTTTTCACCTTTTACAGCCCCAAGATATTCTCCAGGACTAGTTCCATCCTTACTTACAATTGTAGAAAACTTTGAATGGGTTTTTCAAAGTTATTTAAAAATGTAGTTTATTACAATAAATAAAAATGTTTCATCGGTGACAGAAAACACAGTAACCAAATATTTATCGTCAGGCTAGCGAAAGGAAAATACTGAATTGCAGGTTACTACATTGAACAATGGCTAAACAGTGAGCACAACAAGCAGATAAAACATAAATTACAAAATAAAAGACTCAATCAAGAACTGCGTGTAGACGAAAGTAAGCGATGCGATAATCCAGTGTCTTCCTTCTTCTGCTGCAACTCTGAATCACACTGATTGATATTGACACCACGTGTGATGCAGGTTGCTTTGCCTACCAATGCTTACCAAGGAGATTGTGGAAAAACAATGACGTGCAGGAAGTGAAAAAAACCCAATTTGATTTAGCTACAAGTGTCAAGCAAACAAACCTCCAGGTATTTGTTTGTTTGTCAGAGAAGAGCAGTGAGAATATAGCAAAGATGCTGCCCATAGCTGCGGTCAAAGGTCATTTTCTGTAGGGTTTTAATTTTTAAGAATCTCAATGCTCCTCCATTTTATCTGTGCTCCTCCATGTCTAGTTTTAAACCTGTTGTATTTGCTGATAATCTGAAACAAAAGGGAGGTTTTTTTTTGTTTTTGTTTATTTTGGCTATTACATTGTCACCATTCATCACAATTTCATTTCATGCACTGTGTTTACATGACTTGCCAAAATGGGCAATTTTGCGTATCTAGTCCCGCCCTGATTTCAACCAGCAATTTTCATGATCACTCCATAATTTCACTTTGCTACCACAAAAAAAGTACAAGAGTGACATTCTAAGTTGTATACAGCAACTACATAGTCCTTCATTTATTTTTTATTTTTTTTGTCCAAGTGTCTGAATAATCAGGATTCTTGAAAGTTCATGATCTGCATATTTCAGAGTTCATAATAATACAAGTTTCTGGTATTGCAACAAAATCTAGGGCATTGCTTGGAATGTTAAGACATAATATAAGCAATATATAATAATATATTAGCAATAAACTCTTAACTGTTTTTAGGGTTAGATATATATTATGAGATATTATATGAATTCCACTTATCTATATTTATGTTGAAAATGTAGGGAGCAGGAGCTGAAGGTGCAGCAAGCAAGGAGGAGTCTGGAGGAGGCACTAATGGCAAACAGCTTGGCACGGGCTGCTGAAAACAGCAAACAGATGTCGGAAGAAAAAGCGACTTAAAGTCAACAAACAAGAAAATAGACAGGTAAACGAACCGGTCCGCACCTTCCATAATCCATATTTATTATAATCATTGGCATCCTCAATCAAGCTGTTTTCTTTAGCTTCTTACAAATTCACTTTTTTCCCAAAATAATATAGGACCATTTTTTTCAAAGAGAAAAATACAACGTTTAAACCAAACTCATTTATTTCGTGAAAAAAAGAATTACCGCATGAAAAAATATTTACATCATGTGTGACACAATTATTCTAGATGTTAACACCCTTTGCCAACAAAACAGCACTTAAGCTTCTCCTATAATATTTGACAAGATGGGAGAAGACAAAAGAGGCATCTTTGACCATTCCTCTTTGCACAATCTCTCTGAAGCAGATGCTCAAGTCTGGTCCTCAAGAGCCCCTAGCCAGCCTGTATTAAGTTTATCCCTACCCCAGCACACCTGATAAATGATCACCTCACGATCCTGATCATTTGAATAAGATGTGTTACAGTGACAGTAACACATTGTTACAGACCACGATTTTCATAGCCATTTTTATTCTTCGTACACTTTCAGTATAAGATCAGCTATTACTGAAGTTTGCCAGTGGATTCTTTGCACCATAGAAATTGTTGTTTTGTACAAAAAAAACATTTTTAACCCAAATTTTGTTGTTCGTAACCCGTAATTTTTAAGAGTATATGTGATCCAAAAACCACAAAACCACACATAAACAACTGCGCACTTGTTAGTTAGTATGTTTCCTGCAACCTGGTTAATCTATGATTTTTATTTTTCTCCTAATTGAAGTACCGTATTTTCCGGACTATAAGGCGCACCTAAAAACCTAAAATTTTCTCAAAAGCCTACAGTGCGCCTTATAGTCCAGTGCGCCTTATATATGGACCAAATTCCTAAATTTAAACTGGCCCAAAGCATTGTGTCATGAAATCAATCATAAGTGGTCCACTGAAGACTATGAATCATGAATCAAAAAGACTATGGATCATTATTTTGTGATTATAAAGTAATTTGTTGCGTCTGAAGTTGGAATAAAAAAGATAAAATGGAGAATGATTTGATTTGGATTGAAAATCTGACATGATGCATTAATGGTGCGCCTTATAGTCCGGTGCGCCTTATATAAGTACAAAGTTTTAAAATGGGCCATTCATTGAAGGTGCGCCTTATAGTCCGGAAAATACGGTAATTAAAATCAATTGACGTGTGATATTGTCGACAGAAATTGTGTGTGGCTGTGTCTGTCTGTGTGCGTGCATGTCTCTGATGTTTACCCTAAAAGCCGACAGATAAGAAGGAGTTTTAAAAGCACATTTGTTTTCCGCGGAGGGAAAATAGTCGATTAATGCAGATTTATGCAGATTGGCTGGTTGGAATTCGATTGGGCCGAAGAGCCGCTGAGAGTCGAGGAGTGATTACTAATGGGTGTTTATAACTGGACCAGAGTGGGCAGTGACCAGCTAATGTGTGTCTCCAGCGTTGTGTAACAAGAGTTTTAAATCTTGGCTGTAATCACACATTGTTTGTATCCCGTTGCTAAAAGTCTGCTTGTTGCTTTCTGCTCTTTTACAATATTACAATTATTACCATCTGTAATGATTCATAATGATGTGCTCTTGGATAAAAGTAGGTAGCCACGGCACCGTAGCACTATGTACACTAACCCTAATTAAGATATCAGTAGGAATAGCAATTAAATAGTTGAGTTCTGGACTAAATGTGTTTTTTTTTCCATCTAATATGAACAAACGTAAAACTCATCTTTATTAATAAAACATTTTAACAACTGTGGCTGTAACAAAGTATTTTCCAAAACCTTAATTAACTAAATGAAATATATTTTTCTAAATAAAATGTACAAGATCTCCCTTTGCATGGGTATTTAACAAACAGGAGTTGCAGACTTTTATTCCCTCTTTTTGCACATGTTCTGTGAAGCAGTTGGTGCATCAGAGAGAGGAGGAATAAGATACAAGTCTCCAAGGACGAGTATACAGGCGCTGAGATCGCAGATGTGGATGGCCGGGACAGCACAACTGTAATCTCACTATCACAGCATGACATCCCTTCACGTTTTGAGTTTGAAAGTAAACAACAAATGTAGTTTTCTAACACCTGATAATTTGTCCAATTTTCCTGTCGCGGCGCTCTTGCTTCACTTCATTTGTAGCACTGATTCTCCATCCTCTCTACTCTCCTTAGGAATTATTTTGACTCCACATTGGGGTTGAAGCTCCTCGCCATCCTAGAATTATCGACCAATGGCAAAAGTAGAGCTTTTGTAAACATGCTGCTGTTGAATGGCACATACAAGCGTTGATACGCTCACAAATTAATGAGAACGTTAATGACGTAACAAGATGCCAACTCACAGGTGCCGTCTTTCATCTAAAATTATTCTATATTTATTTTCGAAAAATCGTATTCTGCTGTATAATAATCGCTCATAAATCATGGGATCGTGTTCATGATTCAAGTTTTATTTGAGTTATAAATATTGCAAAGTTTTAAGTATGATGCAAAACAAGTCAAATTAAAATAATATGATGCTTCTCATATTTACTTGGTTTTCAATTTAGCTGCCAAGTGCAAAAACGTTTTTATTTTAAAATGATTTATCAAGTGCAGATCATTCAAATTAAATGTCTTTCATGACATACAAATTTTCAGGATGTTTTTCCTTGTAGTTTAATTAAAAACAACGCAGATACATGTTGTTTATTATCTTTTACATTGTATTTATTATCTGGGTATGAGCCCCAATTTTATTGAAATTTTAAAACTACATTTTTGCTACACCTAAGTACCATTGTGTCTGATAAAAAAAAAAAAAAAAGTAGAAGTAAAGTCTTAACACACTTAACTCTACACTTAACATTCATTCATGGGTTTTTCATTAAATAGTGGTACGCTGAAGAGAATAAAGCTATTTAATCTTTTCTTTTGACTCTGGGGAAAATGGATTGTGGAAGTTTTCACTATGCTTGAATTCTCTTTAAAATGTGCCGGCTGGCTTTTTATCTGATCGAGACTGAGATGCCCGCTGCTGACTTGGAAAAGACTGAGACGCTTTTGATAGGAAAACAGTGTCGGATATTCACGCTTAGTGCGTTTGTGTGAGAGGGAGATTATTTGCTTTATATCTTGTAATTTCCAAAAGAAGCTGATTCAGACTCCTGCGGCATTTTTCAGCTCACAGTAATTAGTGGTTGTTGAGAAGAGGAATTATCTCCTTCAAAAGCCTCTCATAACGCTGATAACTACTGAGTGCATGTCTGCTGTCAGTCATCTGAATTGCCTCGATTGAGCAGCAGATTATCAAGGTTTTGTAATTATTAGGAAGTAATTAAGACTGAGCTGGGGATTGTTGGTCTTAAGTTTGAAATTATTGAAACGCGGGGCCATGAAATTATTGTGCTGCAGCGATAATGGAATATTACTAAAGAAAAACAATGGAGCATTATAACAGAACAATGATGTAGGTTTAGTGGATGCCACAGCTCTCATTGAGAAGAAAAATAATCATCACAAATAAGAAATACAAAAATACTTGCAAAGTCAACACCAGCATGCATTGGATCAGTGTGAAATGTTAGAAACGGTGACTGAAACATAATAGAGAGAGAGAGAGAGAGAGAGAGAGAGAGAGAGAGAGAGAGAGAGAGAGAGAGAGAGAGAGAGAGAGAGAGAGAGAGAGAGAGAGAGAGAGAGAGAGAGAGAGAGGGAGAGAGGGAGAGAGGGAGAGAGGGAGAGAGAGAGAGAGGGAGAGAGGGAGAGAGGGAGAGAGAGAGAGAGAGAGAGAGAGAGAGAGAGAGAGAGAGAGAGAGAGAGAGAGAGAGAGAGAGAGAGAGAATTCAAAGTCAGCTCGATGAGGTACTCACACTCGAATGGGCGTTTTAAATTTAGAGATTCGGCTTGACAGAAAATTATTTGACATGGCACCAAACAGAAAGAAGATGATTTTTATATTTCTAAAGATACCACAGAGCCAAGCAGTTGGAATTATAGCCCAACCATCATTGTTAATGCACTTATAGGGAGAAGGTGTCAGAAGGTTAATGGGGAAGCTAATGGTTAGCGTGAAGGCTCTCCACATTTGTTTTAATTTTCTTTCCCTTAGAAGCTAATGTTTATTGTTCTGCAACATCTCTCTAGACTGTCAGTGCTGAGTGTTTTCATTAGGATGGTTTTAAGCATCTGAAGGAGTCATTTTGGTCTGAGTGGAGTGTTAAAAGTAGAGAGAAGAGTTATATTCTGAAGCAAAAACAAGGTTCATCGAACATTTACCTTTTGGTGTTAATGGAGGTGTCGTGCCGGCTCAACGCCGGTCATGAATACAGAGCCCATAACATTTGTTTTGCTTGTATTTAAGAAAAAAAACACACAATCGTATACTCAACAGAAATACAACGCTATACAAATGGTGAGAACTAAAGAATGCCATAGAGACAAAAAAAATTCTGGATTTGATATTTGTATGTCAACCTGTTCCACATATTTGCATTCTGCAGCTCTGCACAAAACCACAAGATCTCTTGTTCTTGTTGTGTCATTACATGATAAAAAATATTTCAGGTATTTATTTATGTGTGCACTAGCGGTAACATTTATGAAAGAAATACTAAGTATTTTCATACAATGAATGATTTATTTTAATGATCTCAAAGAGTGTTTACTACAGATCACAAAAATGCTAAATTATGTGAAGTAAATGGTCTTTTTAAATGAAGTCTTAAATTTTAATGATTGATTGATTGTAGTACACACAATAAGTCCAATCTATGTCTCTCTCTACAGGGTTCCTCTGTTCACCAGCCTCAGGTTTATCATTCTCTTCATCTGGACCGAAACAACAAACCGACACAATTCGTGCAGCGTGCCTCTTCAAACAAGTCTTTCCCCTGTGTGACATCAGACCGGATATAAAAAGCCTCTCTCTCATTAACATGAAAACAAGTAACAGTAACTATTGTAGCAACAGAGAGTACTCTGCTAAAAGAGGAAAAAGAGCAAGCCTCTGATCAAAACGTTCCGTGAACTTTTAAATAAGCTCTTATTGTGTGTCCGTTTCAAACTTATGATAAGTACTTTTAAAATGAGCATCACCCTCATATTAGAAGATAACAGGTTGCAAACTGCTGGACGGCCTTTGCTAACTGCTTAATTTACTCTTCCTGTGCTCTCTGATGATTTTTGATGTCGAAATTTTGTTCAGATTCAGGGTTTTTCATTGAGTAATGAATTTACATGAATATGAAAATGAAAATTTATTTAATGCAAATTTTATACCTTGACAGAACAGTCATGTACATTTTTCAGACTGCCGTAAATAAATGATTATATTCGCAAATGTTTTGTCGGTGACTGACTCTTGCCAGTTTGTTTCCTCTCAACCCTTTACATCCTGATGAGATCTCTTAACGTTCAAGGCCCCACCCATTTTTCACATTTTGTCAACAAAGCTTTCTGAGTAAAACATGGACAGGGTAGATAGCGGCCCGTCTACTGAACAAAAAGAAGGCATGAAATTAATTATTTCATCTTTTATTCAGAAGCTAAATTTAGGGGCTCATCTCAAGTGTCTTAATTGAAACATTCCTAATCTCTATACCAGGGGTGTCAAACTTATTTTGTTGTGGGCCGCATCACAGTCATGGTTTTCTTCGAAGGGTCATTGAAATTGCCAACCCAAATAAATGTCTGAATGTCTCAAATTATATATAGTGTACGGTACTCAACAAACTAGTGAATGACTAAATGAATAACTAGTTTTCAAAACAGAGACTAAGAAAAACTTCACATTTTAAAAATATGAATGGTAATAAAAATTGCTAGCAATAGAACTATTTTTTAAAAGTGAAAACAATTAGTAATTTTAATATTGACATATGAATTTGATGCACAATTTGTCTTCGTGGGCCATATAAAATGCTGTGGTGGGCCGTATGCGGCCCGCGGGCCTTGAGTTTGACACAGGTGCTCTACACCCTTCAAAACACTGGCCCTGACCCGGAAGTTATTGTCATGTGGCCATATTAAGAAGCATTTCGAGGAGGTTTTATTAAATCAACAGACGTTTGATGTTAGTTTATTTTTGTCATCTGCTATAAACATCAGAAGATGTAAACATTCAGATGTTTATAGGCAATAATTGTATACTTTGTACGGTCAATATGTTGCATTTTTGCTGAGCAGAGGTATTCACACACCTCATGATTGGGAGATTACGAGCCATTTTATAATAACACATAATGTCAGGACCAGTGCTTTGGAATAGACGGATGTAAAATCACCACACTTTGTGGGCAGCGGATGACAGATAAAACGTGAACAGAATCTAGAAGAAGAGCTCACTTGTAAAAATCAGAGCATCGAACGAGAGATGCTTATTGGATGATCTACAGTGCATTGTAATTTCTATCTGAATATTTTTTGTACGACTTGATCTTTGCTTTTTTTTCCACTCATTCTTGGCGTGATCGTTTGACTCCTCACATGAGTATCGACAGAAGAACTGGGAAAACAATTTGGTGGAAGTCTTCTAGCAACCCCACTGTCTTGCGCTGTTGGAATTTTTTTGTCCTTGGCTAAAAGCAGGCAAGTGGCTTATAGTTTGCACGGCAAAATGTTTGGTATGCAAATCTTCAGACACAACACTTTTAATATTTTGTCAGTACGCACATGCATCTGTGCACTACTTATGTGTTTCTCTGATCGTGTAGTAGTGGATTCCCCAGTAGTCTGGGCCTACCCTATGGTCTTCTAATTCTCTTTTTTTAAAAGAATGTTTGAAGTATGAATAATTTATTGCTTTTATCAAGGTTTATTTAAATAAAGTCGCATATCTGCATAACAGTGGAGGTAAGGAATGTTTTCTAATATTGCATGGCATGTAGAGACTGAGCAATACCAGACCAATCCCAGACCAAGCAATTGTATTAAACACAGACTGAGCCAAAGAACCTGCCAGCTTCACTCACATTTGCATGTGCTAATGACACCGTGATGACATTTTAAATTCCTGCTTCATTGACCGTGTGGCTTTGCAGACTATTGAGCAATTGTTTCAGGGCTCAATGACCAGCTACTTGCACCTTGCGAAATGGACCCATTTGACTTTTCTACTTTGAATAACTTCTTTTCTGTGACATTTTTTTAAAATATACAACAGCACAAAGCGCCAACAACGACAATTTAAAAAGAAAATTAACATTGATAAATCCATTCATTTTTTTAGGGTCACGTGAGATAATCTGAGTTATTAGGGTGACATGACCACTGTTAACCACTATTACTGTAGTGTTTTTTTTTGGTGTGCATTCTCACCTTATTATCCCAGTGGAATCCATGTGGTAACTCAACAAAGGTAACCAAACATGAAAAAAAGCACTGTGAATTCTCTATGGATGCACTGTGTAACATAATCGTCTATAATGTAGATATGTAACATAATGACACGTTAATCATAGTTGGATGTGGTTTTCGTAGCATTTTTTCTCTTTATTTACAATTCCAATATTCTACATTCACTTACTGCAATATTTTCAGATTCCTCTTCATAAAAGCTTCCATTTCATCTCTAACCTTTTGTCAAGAGATGGAAAGTAACAAAACACAAAGGTGAGGTGGGCGTTTTACTATACAGTAATCCCTCGCTACACCGCGGTTTCACTACATCGCAATTTTTTTTCAAAATTAAAAAAATATTAAAACTCAAAATAAAACTTTTAAATTGAGGAATTATGGGACGAAAGTGGCCCACACGCCAGCAGAAGGCAGGGCGTGCCCACACAATTGCAACGCGTACATTTGTACCTTTTTATTAAAAAAATGTTATAATAATAAGAGTTCACATATTTAGTCTTGTACCTTTTTATAGATTTTTTTTATAATAATAAAAGAGTTCTAAAAACATATTTACACAATGTATACGTGTACCTTGTTATAAAAAAAATAAAATAATAAAAGCTGTTCTAAAACATATTTACAGTATGTGATAAGAATTAGCCATGTTATTTATGTTATTCAGCCGTGCTTTGATATGAGGTAGGGTGCTTTATTTTGAAGCCCGTTTTCAGGCGATACCACTTCCTGTTTCACGTTCGTGCGCATACGTTAAGGTGGTCGTTGACGATGTAAGTGGCTCGCCTAAGAAGAAAAATGAGCGATCACATTTGTCTAACCTTTAGGACATTGTAGTATTGCTCCAAATGTTGGTTTACATTCCTTTAGAGGTCCGTTTTTGCGTGTTAGCAGGATTGCAAATTAGCATCTTCCCGCTAACTCGTTAGCCTGGCCAGTACTTCTTGTTAACATGTTACACGCACACACGTATAATATTTATATTTTCAATATTTATACAAATTTTCTGTATGTTATTTATACTATTAATGTATTATTTACATGTTTGAAACAATTATTTAATGTTCTAATAATAAAATATGCACTTAAATGGTTTCATATACATTTATTGACACACAAATACAGATGAGCGGGTGACCCTACTTCGCGGATTTCACTTATCGTGGGTGGTTGTTGGAACCAATTATCCGCGACAAACGAGGGATTACTGTAGTCCAATCCATCATTAGAGTTCATCCACACCCTAAGTAACCATCCATCATCATCAGTCCGTCATTTTTTTTACAAACTGAACGAAACTAATTGTCAACTCACCATTACTAATTTAAGCTCGTCAATCATCAAAATCCGTCTATGTTTTTTGTAAACTAAATTTCTATACTGCATTTTCCCATTTCTGCTCTAGTATAACCAAACACACAAGTCAAGGGACGACTGTTGGATCAAACCAGGTGAACAGACAGCAATGGTAGGAGATGAGAATGAATCATCTGATTTCGCCTGAAGCCTGATGAATCACTGCTGTGAGATGTTTGTGCTCCCTGTGGTCTGGACTGGTTGCTCACGTGTCTGTCGTTGTGTGATCAACACTTAGGTATTGGAGGGTAAGAGTGAATGTTTCATCCTTTGCTAGAAGAGTGATGTCTGTGAGTGGTGTGTATATGCATCAGAAATATGTTTGCATTCACATCTCTGAAATTCAAAAGGGACATTTATATAGCCTATGCAAAAAGCTTTTACCTTCAAGACACTTAGCACTAGTATGAAGCTATTCTCTCCATAATTAGGCAATGTACCATACATTTATTATTGCCATAGTCAAATGTTTATAATGATGAACATTTATAAAAAGAATTGATAGCAACTAGGCCAGAGGTGTCAAAACTCGGCCCTCAATGGCCGCTGTCCTGCCTGTTTTACATGTTTTACATTACCAGTTCCAAATGATCTTCTCACAGCAACGTGTAGAAGCTGGATAATAATCCCAAGGTGGACTAGGCAGTGCTAAGGTGCAACAGTCTACCTGAAGGCATATTTTACAGATTACTTGATGCTTTGATTGTTGCAATGTCTCATAATTGTGCGGAGTTGTTTGGTAAATGAAGTCTATACGGAAATTGAGGCAAGCCCAGCAATCAGTATTGGGATTGTCGCTTGACATCAACAAAGCCTTACATCCATGCAGACCTCCACGATAGACAACCTAATTGCTCTGTGCAAACTTGATCCATTTAGAGTTGTAAACAGAAAATTAAGTGTGCACAGCGCACTGACGTTCTTCAGCTTTTGTTTATCAAATGATATCAGTGCAGGAAAAGATATGCAATTACAGCACGTAGTATATGTAGCCAACTGTGAATAACAGGAGGGACCTGCAGTGAGTTGTAAAAGCAACAGAGTGGGTGATTGGATCTGTACTACCCTCCCTCCGAGACCTTTACATCGGCAGACTCCTGCAGAAAACAAGTGGAATTATTACGGACCACTCCCATACCAGCCACTCACTTTTCTCCCACCTTCCCAATGGGACACACCACAAGACATTAAAGTTTAGAACCCCAACCCTCAAGAAGAGCTTTACCACCAGGCTGTGGGATTCTCGCCCAAGACGCAGTTTGGTTTAGGGTTGTATTGTAACATGTGTGATACCCAAATGTAAATAAACAATGCCATAGACTTGGTTGTCCTTTGTTGCGCCAAATATAATCGCTTTACTTTGATGATGATGATGGCTGTGTTTTGAAAAGCTGTCCTAACAGCTCAGTTTTCAATATTTTACAATGTCAGCATATCAAGTGTGAAATGGTTGCCTTTGCTGTAAACAAGCATAGAGCCAATGGTAACCTCAAAAAGTGAAGTTATGATTATGAACACATTTATGCAACACAGAAGTAAATAGCTTTTTAGTTGCCTATTTTTGAAAGCTTGTGCAAGAGTGAAACAGCCAGAATTTGTTTGTGTCATCGCAATTTGGGTAATTTGCATAATAAGTGTCCCCACACAGAATTTCTCAGCCCATGATTTAACAGCTAGGCTGGATGACAATGTCAATTAATGGCTGGAGTCTGGCCATAAGACTGCAAGGAAGCACTATCATGTCAAAGCCAAATGATGAATAGATAAATCTGCATTTTTCACTCAGATAGATAACCTGCAAATGCTGCCATTCAGTGAAGCTAAATTGGAATGTGGTTTATTAGTGTTTGGTTGTATGTGTATGACTACTATATGTGGCTTGTAAGGTTTTACGTAATTCATTTGTAGTCTGGACGCATGGGATTACCTCTCGAGTCTCCAGAAATCTTCAATAACACAACAAGTTGCAGATTTGTTGCCCCCAGGTAGCTCAATATATCCACACATTCACTATGTTGGCAGCATTATTCATTGTCATCCTTAGAAATAAACACAATTCCATTTTTATTTATTTTGTCTGAGGCAACAAGTTTTATTTTTATGTTCATGTTTGATGGAGTAACCCCAAATATAAAAGCGTACACTATACTTGCCTCAGTTAAAGGTTATAGTTTTATATCCCAGCTCAGAGCTTTTTGGGATGTTTTTTTGTGTGTGTTTTTGCATACTTTTATGGGATTTCTCAAGGTATGTGACAATTAATACAACTAACTATTCAGTGCAAAACCATGTATGCCAAGTCTATTCGAAATAAATTGTTCATGAATGTAAATGTGAATAGTTTGGGAAACTGCACATCTCAAAACGAACAGGTTGAACGTTTATCTTGCATTACCAATGTTGGGATGGCTTTAATAGTTCCCTTCATATACAAGGCAATAGAGTGAAGTGATGACATTGCAATGTGCTAGTTGGTATGAAGATGAAAAGTGGAAGGAAAGTCAAGAAAAGGATTTGATTTTCAAACAAAAAGAAATGAATGAATTGAAAGACGTGATTAGAGGTAAAAAGATGGGCAAGGGGGTGCAAGAAGAGGAGGCATTTGGGGGAAGGAGATGGAAGAGACAAGGGCAAGTTGCTAATTTTGGTATCTCTGAAGCAGCAGAATCTTCAGGGTCAACAAGCCACCAACAGAACTTTCACACTGTAATGGACAACCTGACCTAAGCATACGCAGCATGAACCTTGGGTGGGGGAGCTTAAGCTGTTCTGTTTGACAAAGCCTCTGTTTCTGCCCGCATTCAATTTTGCATTTGCATTTGGGGCCAAGGAAGATTCTCAACAGGGTTAATGTGTGTTTGTGTGTGTGTATAGACGGTATATATGTATATATATACGTATAAAAATATGGGAGTAAAACTTTGTTCGCTATGTCTTGCACATCCGTTAACCACTGCAGTTGCTGGTGATGTTCCGAGGCGAGTGTTGAGGAAAACCAGGGAAAACTATCTATCTATCTATCTATCTATCTATCTATCTATCTATCTATCTATCTATCTATCTATCTATCTATCTATCTATCTATCTATCTATCTATCTATCTATCTATCTATCTATCTATCTATCTATCTATCTATCTATCTATCTATCTATCTATCTATCTATCTATCTATCTATCTATCTATCTATCTATCTATCTATCTATCTATCTATCTATCTATCTATCTATCTATCTATCTATCTATCTATCTATCTATCTATCTATCTATCTATCTATCTATCTATCTATCTATCTATCTATCTATCTATCTATCTATCTATCTATCTATCTATCTATCTATCTATCTATCTATCTATCTATCTATCTATCTATCTATCTATCTATCTATCTATCTATCTATCTATCTATCTATCTATCTATCTATCTATCTATCTATCTATCTATCTATCTATCTATCTATCTATCTAAAAGCCGTTTTGAAAAAGTTTGTAGTTTTAAGTTTAAAGTTTATTATTAGTATATGAAGTGATGTGGTCCGTTGGCTTTCTGTTTATTTTCCTCATATTGAGCTATACAGGATCATGTTGAAATCCTAATAAGATTGCACTCTCACAATACCCTGAATTGGAAGAAGACAAACAGCAGTGCTGGGATTCTGGTCAGGTTGGGCTAAAATAGTCAATCAGACCCCATGTCTATGTGCATTGTCTAAAAAACAAGCTGTCATCTACAGCCACAGTTTTCCTTCCATCCTATAATCAGAGCCTGTTTCATATGTACAACAGACAAGAAAAAAAACGCAGGAGTCTTATTTACAAGTAATTGCATATGAGACCAGAAAAATGTGAACATACCATATGCACTAAAGGCAAACAATACGTATTAAAACTGAAACCAATTTCTAAAAGTGCATTGACATACACATCAGTCTAGCCAATGTTGAAAAATCATAATTGGATCAGAAATTGAAATTTTATAAAGCGGCTACAAATATTTTTTTTACTTGGTATTTCTGGTACCCAATTTGACTTTTAAAGAAACGGTTATTTATTCAGTTCAACTCTCAGTGTTCAAATCACGTAGCTATAGCTCAAGACTTTGGATATGTACACAAGTTATTACAGTTATTATTGCAGAATATCTATAAAACTTCGACATTGCCTTACCATGATGACCATTCTGTTTTTTACGCAGCCACTTGTCCCAAGTAGTAAATAAAATGAATGGCTGAAACCATGACTTGATTGAGCAAATATATGCCAAATACATGTAAACGTGAAACGTTGAAATATATAAAATAGTCTGAAGGTAAAGGTCTGTATTTTATTTGTCCATTAAAGTATAACAAAAAAGTATAACATAAAGTATAACTTTGACTTTGAAAAAAACAAACAATAGTTGACGGAATCAAGCTTATTATAGTTCCCTCACAGCTTAAAAATGGTTTCTGTTCTCAAAAGAACCCCAAAAGGAAGTGAAAGCTGCTTGTCACAATGAAGTACAGATGAAGAAAAACATGTCCAAAGGTAACTGATCATAAAGCAGTCTTGTTCCTGCCCACCTTCTTGCTCCCTAATCTTCCCTGTAGGAGGTGTTAACAGCCTTTAAAGAATATAATCTTCTCTCCATTCTAATTGGTGCGCTTAACTCTTGTAGAGTTAAGAGTTGGAGTTAAAATGATTCAGAGTAGCTTAGCAGCTTCAACGTTGCGCCCAGGGGAACCTATGTGTGGCAGTTCTGGGGAAATTAGAAATATAATTATGGTCAGCATGAGTGTGAAGCTTAAGCTAACAGGGATCAGCGACACACGGACATACACGCGCACACACATTTGCACAGTAGTTAATAAAAGGAAAAGTACTACATGTAAGTCTAGTAGATTATGTTAATTGTGTTTGACAGGACCTGAGGGAAAAAGTGCTAATTAAGGTAACTAAATAGTTAAAAATGCTTTAATCCATGTCTTAATCAGTTTGTGGTTTACTCCTAACAACCTCATCTGGGCCTATTAATAATAATAATAATAATAAAGATTTTTATTTTATAAAACAATTATAATATAATAACATAATATAATAGTTATTAGTATTATTTTATAAAATAATTATCATTATCATAAAACTAGTGGCGGCACTGGTTAGTACGTCCGCTTCACAGTTCAGAGGGTGCAAATTCGATTTCACCTCTGGCCCTCCCTGTGGGGAGTTTGTATGTTGTCCCCGTGCCTGCGTGGGTTTTCTCCAGATTCTCTGGTTTCCTCCCACATCCCCAAAAACATGCTAAGTAGGCCGATTGATCACTCCAAATTGCCCATAGATGTGTGCGAGTGCGTATGGTTGTTCGTTTCTGTGTGCCCTGCAATTGGCTGGCATCAAGTTCAGGGTGTCCTCCGCCTACTGCCCGATGACGGCTGGGATAGGCTCCAGCATGCCCGCGACCCCTGTGGGGAAAAGCGGTACAGATAATGGATGGATGGATGGATGGATGGATGGATGGATGGATGGATGGATGGATGGATGGATGGATGGATGGATGGATGGATGATATAACTAATGGTGGCACGGTGGAGGACTGGTTAGTAGCATGTCTTCCTCACAGTTCAGAGGTGCAGGGTTCGATTCCGGGTCTGGTCTTCGTGTGTGGTGTGTACATTGTCTGCGTGTTTCCTTCAGATACTCCGGTATCCTCCAACATTCCAAAGACATGCATGGTAGGTCGACCACTCCGAATTGTCCTTAGGTGCGATTGGAAGTGTGGATGGTTGTTCACCTATGTGTCCCCTGCGATTGGTTAGTGACCAGTTCAGGATGTACCCCACCTACAGCCCAAAGACTGCTGGGATAAGCTCCAGCAGTGTTTATTAAAATTATTACGATTAGCCTGCGTTTCAATTTTGACCTTAATGGAAACATTTTGTCTTCAAAGCTTTTAATTGTGTCTCAATCAATTCCACAATTTAAATGTGACAGCAAGAAAAACAAAGTATATTTCATATAAGGTGAATTTAATTGACGCCAAGCATGTGGTCTCACATTAAAAGCAGCAACATGTTAAATACATGCCGTGTTACTGGTCATAACATTTGAAGTATCTAATAGTATCTAATTCTAATAATAAGTATCTGGTATTTATTTGTTTATTTATTTATGACTCTATTTATACTGCAAGTGACAATGCCTGATCAATACTAGACTGATTAACAATGCAACACATTTAACAAGATGATTTCATTTCAAGGATGTTATTTTGATCGTCTCTGGGCATAATGAAATTGGATTTTCAATGATATCTAATTATACAAAGTCAAAGGTGTGTGTCTCGCCTCCCCCCGGGAGTACATGTTGAAATTTTGAAGACACTGTTCTGGCAGGGCAATATGGTAAATGACCCTTTCCAAGTTGACTCCTATCAAGCTTTTCCGTCTCATCTCTTTCCTGTCGTCATCGTCTCTTTGAAGTGTTTGAATTGCATCTTAAACAGTCTCTTCAATATTTCATGAGCGAATGATTTGATGACTGCTGATGAAGCACACATCTTATCCCCTCCCCCGCTCGTCTATTTCATCATCTTTCATGTCCTCTATTCCTTCTTGGAGAGCAATGACATCATCTGACCTGTCACTCCATGGCAACTGTCAATTAAGCGTTATGACAGTTGTGTTGCGAACATAAACAAGAGACTGAAGAAGATTCTATTTTTGGTGTAATTGTAATTCTAAAATCAACAAAATATGATTGTCTTTCTTTCTTATCTCCAAAATAAAATAATATTATTTTAAAACTACTTCACTCTTGACAACGATTTCAATTCGCCTCTTATCTCTTTTCTTACTATCTTTCTTTCTTATCAACAAAATAAAATGATATTACTTTAAAACTTCTTCACTCTTGACGACGACTTCACTTCACCTCTTTTTGTATGTGGATAAATCCACTTAAATCTTTAATCCTAGTGAAACGTTTCTATTATTGAGGCAAACATTGATTTGAACACACCACTGAGGATTGAACTCGAGCAGAATGTCAGTTGTTTTTGTAGTGTGGCTAAACCCCAATAGTTAATTTTAATCTCAGCAACAGGAAACAAAAGTTTAATGCTTCACTCACATATTTGACTGTGACCAACCACTGTGCCTCATGTAAAATGATCTATCAGGTTCTACAGTTTAACACACTGGTGTCAAACTCAAGGCCCGGGGGCCAGATACGGCACGCCACATCATTTTATGTGGCCCGCAAAGACAAATTGTGCATCAAAGTCGTGTGTCATTACTAGAATTCCAAATTGTCTTCACTTATAATAATATCTTTTTTTTTTTAATATTTGACCAGTTTTTACTCGTCTGATTTGAAAATGAGTTATTTGTCAGTTTGTTTTGTAGCTTTTACTGTATATAATATGAGGTGCTCATACATTTATTTGGGTTGACAGTCATAATGGCCCTCCAAAAGAAGCTATGACTACAATGCAGCCCGCAAAAAAAACGAGTTTGACACCCCTGGTTTAACACATAAGAAATTACCCTTGGCTACAATGTATTCAATTTACAGCTAGTAAATTTACTGTCCCCTCAAAATAACTACACAGAGCTCTTATTGTCTGACCCGATGATAAGAAAAGTGAACCACACCCTGAAGTGAAAATAGCTCAAGTGACTACATTTATATGCGGTCAATATCATTTAAAACCTAAATAAAGTAAAAGTGTTGAATTTGGCTGCATCGCTCTCATATGGCACTTCATGGCAAAGAACCGTCTGAGGATCTGAAACTCTGTTGCTCTGCAGAAAAATGACCAAGGCAATAGGAAGTTTTCCTACGCTCAGCTAAACTCAGCTAAAGTGGCTCCTCGGAATTAGAGGCGCACAACCGACTATTAATTATCTACCAATATGTATTCCCCAAAGCCTTTTGCCTCTCAGCCCCAAACCGACTCTAATTGCTGTGGTTTTTATAAAGTATATTGCTGTGTGTATGTAGAATTTGTTCTCTTTCCTCACCTGATATTTTAATAGCTTGGCTGGATTTGGCAGGAATAAAGTGAAAAATTAATGCTATTTATAAAGTTCTAATTTGAAAACTAACAAAACAAGAGTATTTTGAACTCACTCAAAAATGTGCAACATCCTCATCCATTGTAACACAATAATATGGGCTTATCTCACTCATGATGGATGTTCAGTCTTACTTAATTGGGTTCTATCTATTCTACTCGGTTTAGTATCGGATGACTACTGACTACTGATGGACTTGCCAAACATGCATCCTCAAACAGGAGCACAAGGTCTCTAAATGGCTCTGTGATGTCATAGAGGATCCAGTGGAGCCGTGAAGCTCTGGTGAACACCATACCCAAGAGAGTTAAGGCAAGCTGTTGTCGTTGACATTGCCACACATCTAATTATCACAATGCAAAAAGATGTAATCTTAATATGCACTTCTGTTTCTTATGGATATATTCCAACTGCACTGCCAGTGATATGCTAATTTACTGAAAAAATGGTTTGTAAATAACTATAGTCTGCAGAGTCATTCTGTTGTGAAGCTGTGGAGCTCATCCACAATTCAGAACACACACACGCACGCACACAAACAAACGGATGATCAGCCATGTGTGGAAGACAGATTACTCCCAATGACACTCGTGTTTACACTTCAGGGACGATTTCAGACTCCCTTTACTTGCAAGATCAACAACACTATCACACTATTATTTGTTTCTTTGGAATAAAACGTAATTTGTGGAAGAATTTAACAAGCATGATTTGATTGTTTGAGTATTTAAGCATGCTCGATTAAAATTCCTATATTTTATTGGTTATCTAACCAATCAATACCACTTTTGACATTTTTTTATGGTATGACCCGACCCGACCCAGTTGAAGATGGATGGATGATAATAGGCTATCAATTAGTTCTGTTTATTTTATGACTCCCGTCTGTTGTGTAGAGAAGCAGTTTGTAAACTTGTCTTTATGTCTGCATGGTGATAGTTTAGATAATTTCTTCTCATTATGTGTAGCTAATCAATGACACTTGTTGTAGTTGAAATTCTCGAGCCAGTAATGCCCCTCATCATAATTTGTGTCTTGTTCTATGATCTTTTCCATCCTTTTCCCTGAAGAATAATGGTCCACCCAGCTTTTTGATCGTAACATTATATTTTGTTGGGTGTTCAAGTTTGATACAGACATTTGGATAAAACAATATGGCAAATGAAAACACTACATTCAACAAAACCAATTATTTCAGTTGAAATACGATTCATTCCACACGGGCAAATTCCAGATCCATCTATATCACAGGTGTCAAACTCAAGGCCCGGGGGCCAGATACGGCCCACCACATCATTTTATGTGGCCCGCAAAGACAAATTGTGCATCAAATTTGTGTCATTCCTAGAATTGCAAATTCTCTTCACTTTTGATATCTTTTCTTTTTAAATATTTGACCAGTTTTTACTCGTCTGATTTGAAAATTAGTTGTCAGTCTGTTTTGTAGCTTTTACTGTATATAATATGAGGTGCTCATACATATATTTGGCTTGACAGTCATAATGGCCCTCTGAAAGACTCGCGGCCCTCGAAAATAATGAGTTTGACACCCCTGATCTATATTGACACTGAAATGGACCTGAGAATCACCCTGAGAATCAGAACGATTAGCAAAGTTGTAATAATTAACTAAGTAATTTAAAAAAAAGCTCCCACAAGGACTGGACATTAACAACGTAGGTAGGGTAGACCCACAAAGTCAAGAGCTCCTTATTTAACCTACAATTTCATAAAAAGGAAAAGAAGGTACCAATTGTAGCCTAACAAAAACTTGGGCAAATGGGCTAAAGTTGGGCAAAATGTCCACAATATCTTTTAACACTATTGCTGATTCATCTAATATATATTTATATTTACTTCTGAAGTGGATTTCTTTTTATTTCTGGGAAGACTAATTCCAAATAAACACCTGAACATCTTATTCTAACACCTAGCAAAGTTCTTCAGGTTGATTTAAAAAAAAAAGACAGAAAAACATCTTTTTAATTCAAGTACCCAAGTACACATTCAGTAGTATCTTAATTTAGAGTTTTATATGATGGCAAGGCAAACATTACTTACTTAATGCAACCCAACTGAATATTTCTAATGCTGTACTCAATTTTATTAATATGGGCGCCTATCTTTATCTGTCATGTAATATCAATATTGCCATGTACCAGTGAATTGTAAATGGGCTATATCGTACTTTTACAATGTCACCTTATTTCACCATTCATGCAGTGATTAATGATGGTGGCATATGTTGCCATTAATGGAATTTAACCGCTCGTTTTCACACTAATAGTGTAGCAATCAGGAGCAAGTGAATGTTCAGCATATCGCTCAAGGATACACTTCATATATGAATATCGGGTGTGGCTTGCGTCATGGTTACTCCTGCACAAATCACGTTGGGATCTGTTGCGTGTTGTTTGAGATGACCGTCGTTGAGCAAGGAAGACAAAATGTGGAGTAACAGTTGGTTCTTTAGTTGCAAGATCTTGGGTTGTTTAATGGTGGTCAGTACACATGGCACTACAGCAGATGAAACAACAACCCCCATTCTCCAAGTCAGAAGCTTTTATACTGTCCAGAAAATGGCGGAAAACGTCACCTGACCATTTGGTATCTATGTTTATTGGAGATTCACCGCCCTCTGGATGTGTGTGTGTGTTGGTCTCTCTTCAAGATGAAAACTTGTCTTCCCCAGATTGGGAAATGCTGGGAAGAAGTGAATCTCATTATTCACATTCAGTAGTAATGATTACAAAAATAATTCAAGTTTACTAAATAAATTGTTTTATAGGTTTGAAACCTATAATTTTCAATAATTGATCATAACATTCAGTAGTAATGATTACAAAAATAATTCAAGTTTACTAAATAGTTTTATAGGTTTGAAACCTATAATTTTCAATAATTGATCATAATATTCGGCGGCTCGGTGGCGCACTGGGTAGCACGTCCGCCTCACAGTTAGGAGGGTGCGGGTTCCACCTCCGGCCCTCCCTGTGTGGAGTTTGCATGTTCTCCCCGGGTCCGCGTGGGTTTTCTCCGGGCACTCTGGTTTCCTCCCACATCCCAAAAACATGCTTGGTAGCCTGATTGAAGACTCCAAATCGTCCCTAGGTGTAAGTGCGAGTGCAAATGGTTGTTTGTCTCTGTGTGCCCTGCGATTGGCTGGCAAGCCTACTGCCCGATGAAGGCTGGGACAGGGTCCAGCACACCCGCGACCCCCGTGGGGACTAAGCGGTTCAGAAAATGGATGGATGGACGATCATTATATTCCTGCATATATTATGTTAACTATATCTAACTGTCAAGTACAACCTGCCTGATGCCTTGGTTGGTGAGTTACATTATCCATGTGGTGCAGGCTTCACGTTTTCCTCTCGACTTTACTGAGTATGAACTGACTGTGACTTTAATGAATATGACTTCAAAACTGGATATGCTGTAGAAGCCTGCCTGAGATCCAATATAGCCATTCTCTTTGCTGTTTTTTGTTTTTATTTTTCCAATTACCCAGGTGGGTGGATGGGCAGAGCCTCCTGCAAGACCCTAATTATGAAAAAAAAAACAAGAAAAAAACAGAGGAATAATGCTGGTCCATTATCTACTTGCCATTATTTACCAATGTTAGTGCTTGTTTAGGTGCTTGCTTATTTTGACTTGCTGGATGACTTGTTGTTGTCTTACTTTTTCTCAAATGCTATTTAACTTGTGTTATTCATTTCATCTTATTTTCTTATTTCTTCTTTTTCTTCTTTTATACTTCTATTGCCGTATCTTCTGGAGTATAAATTGCTTCAGAGTACAAACCATAAAATGCATAATAAAGAAGGAAAAGATAAATCACACTGGAGTATAAGTCGCATTTTTGCTGGACATTTATTTGATAAAATACAACGCCAAGAACAGACATGCCATCTTGAAAGGTAATTTAAAATTAAAATAGAATAGAGGCAACAACAGGCTGAATAATTGCATAGTATGCTAACGTTACATGACACATAAACAACGACCTGAGAACGTGCCTAGTATGTTATCATAACATTAAGAATTATTGAGATAACTAAAGCATAAATAACATACTAACAAATCTACCAAACCAGCTGTGTCACTCCAAATCACTAAATCTTCATCCTCTGTGTCACTTTTAAACATCCGGAGGTAGAAGATGCGGTGCTTCCTCTTCTTTGTCACTTATGTCAGACTCATCGTCAGTTTCAGAAATGATCAACACAGGCCTAGAGCGCCCTGTTGCAGTTTAGTGTGAAAATAGCATGTGAAATTATATAATAATGTGTTAATAATTTGACACATACCGTATTTTTCGGACTATAAGTCGCGTTTGTTTTCATAGTTTGGGTGGCGGGGCGACTTATACTGAGGAGCGACTTATATGTGAATCTTTTTCCAAATTTTCAAAATTCCCCAAAAAATAAAAATGGAACTGCGAAAAACGAACCGCGATGTAGCAAGGGATTACTGTAATTTGAATTTCAAGTGACGTCAGTTGTTCACATAAAGGAGAAAGATTCGATTACGGGATGACCAAGATGACAAAGGGCCCCACGTACTACCGGCATCATTAGCGGCTTTGTTTGTAAGTGACACAGAGGACGAAGAGTTTGAAGCATTTAATGATTTGGAGTGACACAGAAGGTTTGAAAAACTATTATGGCTTTTACGCATGCCTGGTCCTACTCTACGAAGCTCTCTTTCACCTCCGTGGATTGAAGTCGGGGGCCGGCGCTCGGCCGGGTGGCTGGTCGGGGACGGTGGATGGGGCTTGGACATGGCTTTTACGCACAGCCGGTCCTACTCTACGGAGCTCTCTTTCACCTCCGTGGATGGAAGTCGGGGGCCGGCGCTCGGCCGGGTGGCTGTCCGGGGACGGTGGATGGGGCTCGGACATGGCTTTTACGCACAACCAGTCGTATTCTATGGAGCTCTCTTCCACCTCTGTGGCTCGAAGTGCCACCTCTGGGGATGGAAGTCCACGCCGCCACACACCTGGAAGTCGACGCCGGTGCTTGGGGCCATGTGGCGGTGAACTATTTATGTTATAGTTATTTGATGTATATTATTTCGTATAGCAACTAGTTGTTGGCTCGTTGAACTCTTGTTTTGTTAAATAAAGAGTCGTTTACCAAACCCACGTCTTTCCTTGTACTTTGTTAACCCAATGAAATAGTTATATACTAGATCTGTGGAATAGCAACGAGGCTGATGTATAATTTATATATCGTTGCATGGGCCTGTGGAATATTTTGAAGTGCAAGCGCACCCATTGTTAACATAAAGGACGATCGATGGATTTAATGAATTGGAGAGACACAGATGGTTTTATACACGTGTTATTTATGTAATAGTTTTTTTTTTAATAACTCTGAATGTTACGTCAGGCCCGTTCTCAGCTCTTCGTTTGTGTTTATGTCACGTTAGCATACCTATCGTTTAGCCTGTTGTTGCTCGTTCATGTCTGTTCTTGGTGTTGGATTTTGTCGAATAAATTAAATTTCCCCCAAAATGCGATTTATACTCCGGAGCGATTTATATATGGGTTTTTTTTACGTTATTGTGCATTTTATGGCTAATGCGACCTATATTCCGGATCGACTTTTAGTCCGAAAAATATGGTAAATCGCTCCAGAGTATAAATTGCACCCCCGGTCAAACTATGAAAAAAATCTGTGATTTACATTCCGGAAAATATGGTATACTTATTTCTAGATTTTAATTTTTTCCCTTCATCCTATTATTATTTAACTTGTTGTGTTTCCTGCGTGCCTTTTACACTTGACAACATGCAGCCTCAGGGCCTCCATAAAACTTCGACATTGGCCGGAGGCAGAGTGGTTATACTCATGACCGTAGGAAAACACCGCATTAATTCTGGATCTTGCGTGATCCCTGTTGGATATATTACGGCCTATCTGAAGATCTGATGTATGTGTAATGCAAAAAGGTTCCATTTTAACTCTTAAATCTGACAACATGAGAGCTAATCTACTCATATGTAATGTCTAATCCACATTGATCTGCAGATGATCTGCAGATGAACCAAGATCATGGGATTAAATACATAAATCTTGTTCACCAAAAGTAAATGCACTGGCACATCTGCTTCTTAAACCATATCTTACCCTGAACTTTTCATCAGTGCATATATTGATGGAAAATTGATTCATGACAATAGCAAACAGAAATATTTAGTAGATGATCATTACGTGTTAAGTATTGTAATTTTACAAGACATAGGCTACATCACAAGACATTGTGATTTACAAGAAATTAATAGATCGCAGGGATCATCAATACTGGTCAGATTTTTTGTTTTAATTAAAGTATAGATTCCAGTGGGACCAACAAGTCAACTATACTATAGGTCAACTAACTACAGAATGACAGTTATAACTTGTGGTCAATCAATCATCTTCAGCCTCAAGCTCATCGAATATAGACACAATTGGAATCGTCTTCCGCCTTTCATTGGCCTGTTGGATTTTGTCCGTTCTTTATCTTTAATACTCAGTATGCTAATTTAGCAATCTTAACTGAAATGTAAATCATATGTATGTGCAAAGAGTGTTATAGAGAAAGGGAAAGCCAGTGAAAGCAAGAGAAGGGTCACAGCACGATAACGGCATAGCTCAAGCTACCAAACTAATCACATCTGCCAAAGAGGCCTATTCTAACAGGCCCCACCTCCTGACTCACCCAAACAACAAAAGACACCTTCAAGGTCTCATAGACAGTTGGATCTCTAAAAATCTTGCTATAATCCTTGTGACAAATGAGTTTTACTCCAATATATTATTGTAATATATTGTTGCAATTATTATTTACCGGCAATTGTGTTCTAATTGGTGTTGAGCGTTTCAGAATGTTTGCAAGGCCACAAAGACATTGTTGGATTTTTGGTCCACAATTTGGGAAGTGCGCTATCCGCGCCTCACGCCAAAACCCATAGCCAATCAATCACCTGTTATCCAATTTACTCACCGCATGCTCGTTTTATTTCTTTAGTTTTAGGAAAAGGCTAAGACACCGAAACAAATTTTAGACTTACGCAGGTTGGTTGAGTTCAATCACAATTCTTGTTAAGAAAGTTCTGTTTTCAGGAAAGTACAATACAGCGCTGGGCCTTTTGTGCGACCATGCTCAAGAGCAGAAAGTCTCCATTTCGAAAAGGCAACGTTCAAGGTTCTTTGGTCAGCTTATATTCAGTTGCACATGCCAGTGTGCGCCAAGTTTGATGGGGGATGAGTCAGGGGGTGTGGCAAGTTCGCAGGAGATTTTGATTCCATGGGAGTGGGTGCTGGTTTGGTGAGAGCTGGTTCCGTGGGGGTTGGTGGTGATTATGGACGATTCGGTGTGTGTGGGGGCTGTTGTCTTCCATCCCGTCTTTCAGCCTTGGCGATCACCTTTAGCCGGGTTCTTGGTTGTTTTTCCTCCTGCCGCTCTTCCTCTGGCACCCCGGTTTTATCTCCAAGTGTCCTTCCTGTAAACCATTCCTGCACATACATCCACTTCGCCCACCGCCTATTCATCATTCTTTCAATTTTGTCATTTTGTACGGAATTACGTATGTGAGCTTTTGGCTGTGACATCATCTATTTATTAATGTTCCCTGACTATACAAAGTTTGTACTCACCACTTACCATGTTTTTGTTTGTTAGTTCTTTTGATACTCCATGTACTTGCTTACGTCATCATATTCTTAGTTTAATCATGCTTTCAACCATATCTTTTCTTTGTTAGGCTGTCCAGAACGTTCAGTAGTAATCGAAAACTGGCGTCTAGCATTAGTCAAAACATAAGATACAATCAAGTACTGAACATTTTTAGACGACTTTGGCAGTGTCCGTGATTTAGAAAATCATCAGGCATGCATTAAACAGTTCCTTAAGGGTCATTAAGCTATTCAGGCAATATATCAAAAAACATTTGTTATTTCAAAGTGCTCAGAAATCAATATCGGATCATAAAGTTATAAAAACCTTTGTCATTACCCCCTATCAAAAATATCTAGTTATGTCTGCTTTATTGATTTGGTGTGAAGGTATAATTATATGCTTAAAATGTTTCTTTAATTGCTTTAATATGTGAATATACTTGTCTGCTTATGTACTTTATTCAATCAAGTTTGAGCATATCTGTTTTTGTAGCTAGGCAGGACTTTTTATATTTCGAACCCATTCCTTCAACATCTAAAATGATCATAGTGGTTCTCTGAGTGTGATTGGACGAATGAGTTGGGGGTAGCACTCATAGCGACTTGATGATTAAAAAGAACATAAATATGTAGCTACCCGACTATAAATAACGGATGCCAGAATATAAATATGTAGCTATCCGACTATAAATAACGGATGCCAGCTGTGCGCATTGAACCTTAGCAAAACCTTACTCTTGGTAAGCTCATATATGTAGTGCTGACTACTTAACTTTCGGTCCGGACCTTTAGCTCAATGGTCAGTGACGGTGGCAGTGTGGATTCGCAACCCGAGTGGGGTGGCCCATAATAAAGCCACCTGTTACAGTGGTGCTGTGACCCAGACTGGGAGTAAGGTTTATGTGGGGTGAGTGTAACAAATAGTAACTGTGCGTGTTGAAAAGTCAAACCTCACTTCTCGTAAGATCATAGAAAGTGCTGACTGCTTAGCTGTCAGCATGGATTTTTAGCTCAGTGGTCAAAGCTCTGCGCTCCCAAACCAGTGATGGTAGTGGTGTTAGGTTCATTCCCAGTGTAAAGAATCAACTAATAAAACCAAAAAAAGGTTTTGTTTTTATACCAGTGCTTTATGATTTTAGATGGGATCTATTGGTAAAGTTGTACATGTAAAATTATTAATGACTTTTAAAATGATTTTTTTAAAAATCTAAATTACAGGTGTCAAACTCAAGGCCCGGGGGCCACATCATTTTATGTGGCCCGCGACGACAAATTGGGTGGAGCAACCATAAAATTTCCTGTAAAAATGTAGTCTTGTGCGTATTATACTAGACCACAGGTGTCGAACTCAAGGCCCGGGGGCCAGATACGGCCCGCCACATCATTTTATGTGGCCCGCGAAGACAAATTGTGCATCGAATTCGCGTCATTACTAGAATTGCAAATTGTCTTCATTTTTAATAATATATTTTTTTTTAAATATTTGACCAGTTATTATTCGTCTGATTTGAAAATGAGTTATTTGTCAGTTTGTTTTGTAGCTTTTACTGTATATAATATGACATTTATTTGGGTTGACAGTTATAATGGCCCTCCGAAAGAAGCTATGACTACGATGCGGCCCGCGAAAAAAAAGAGTTTGACACCCCTGTACGAATAGTCTTAAGCATTTTTTCCTCTTCAGCGCCCCGCGAAGGTGGAAAAACATTTTGCTGAGTGGCGCGCTGGTTAGCACGTTCGCCTCACAGTTAGGAGGCTGCGGGTTTGATTTCGCCTTTGTCCCTCCCTGTGTGGAGTTTGCATGCTCTCCCCATGCCCGTGGGTTGTCTCGGGGAACTCTGGTTTTCTCCCACATCCCCAAAACATGCTTGGTAGGCCGATTGAGCACTTTAAATTGCTTGTAGATGCGAGTGCGGATGGTTGTTCGTCTCTGTGTGCCCTGTGATTGGCTGGCAACCGGTTCAGGGTGTACCCCGCCTACTGCCCGATGACTGCTGGGATAGGCTCTAGCGCGCCTGTGACGCCCGTGGGGACAAGCGGTATAGAAAATGCTTGTGGAAAATGGATGGATATTGCACTGCCTTATCACACTGATGATTGAACCTCGACATATTATATTATCTGGTGAAAAATATTGTTGCCAGTAGATGTTTTTTCAACTCTACATGGCTTTTAGCTCTGAACATGCGGCAGGTAGCTATGAGTTGTTGTTTTTGTGCTTCAGTGTGAGTCTTCAAATATGTTAAACTGAGGAAAGTTGTGCACCGCTGCTCTATGACACGACAAGCACACTTCTTTTTTTATTGATAGACCTCCAACCATGCGTTCGTTCATAAAGCACAGTATTCTTATTACTTTTATTGCATTTATTTCATACAGAATATAAAAAGAAATGCTCTTTCAAGCGTAGAGTGTTTGATGGAGCGGTGCGTACATCAATAGTGAACGTGTCCCAAGTGGTGATGACACATCTACATTGTGAGGTATTTTCATATGTTCTATTTTTCAAATGGATTATTCTGACATTAAAAAGTTTCATAAAAACAAACTAAAAGCCAGCCTCATACTTCTTTTAATGAGGCATGCCTCTTGGTGATTGCGAACAAATTCCAAGGATACCCAGTTGGATGTTTCAGAAGTATAGACATATGTCGGTAGTTAAAAAAATGCGACCGGGAGAATTTGGCTCTAGAATATGTCGATAACAAAGACCCTTCAGCCTTCATCACTTGTTCTCACCAGATGTGTTATCTCATCATTAGATATGCCCTTTTCTACTGCATAGTTCCAAAAAGCATGAGAATGTGGATTTCTGCATACATTATTCATAAAATCTAATCTGATCTTCATTTAATTACGGTTTGATGTTTGCATGGTGCAGAGTGAGGAACCCTAGTGCACAGAAGTAGTAAGGTAAAACGCAGTAATCTAAAAAAAGTATGAAAAACTATGTGGACCCCTGTGGAAGGTAAACTTTATATTGGCGAAATAATTACTAAACCAAATTAGCATAATGGTCAGAAAGATTAATGAATGGAGAAAACTTGTTGCGCTCAATATTCAAGGAGGTGTCAGAGCGTGTCAGAGGGAATCGATCTCTGGCACATGCCAACATATCTGCTGGCAAACTAAAAGTGCACCATTACATAAATAAGTATGTAAAAGTAGAACTCTCTATTGGGGAAGTCACTGCTGTCTAAAAAGAACTAATGGTTTGAAATTGGAATTACTGGAAGTAAATTAAAGATTCCACACCACAATCAAAATCTCATACCTGTGAAGATAGTTGGAAAGCTGGTTTGGGTCCAATGTTTCATGGTGATGATGGATTAAGAAACCTTGATAAAGAAATCTATTTTCCTACTCTTTTCAAAACACATTTAAAGATCAGTTTAGATGTTTCTAAAGGCCTCACATGATTTTAACTGTATACACACCAACGAGGGCACATGGAAGCCTCCAATAAGTAGCCCGTGGCCCTGGTCTAAAAATAACTCACCAGGGACGAGACATTATAATTTTCTAGGAATGTTGAGGAAGTGATTATTTGAAAATGTAAACACTGGCAAATATATATATTTTGAAAGAAATAGTGTTATAACACTTACCTGTTTCAGACATCATGATTAGTGTATGCAAATTAATATTTAAAAGAGATATCACAGTAATTTCACTAAATGTGCTTTTTCAAGTGGGTATCAAACTGGCAGCTCTTCACATTTATTAAGCAAATACAGTAATCCCTCGTTTATCGCAGGTAATTAGCTCCAGAAACCACCCACGATAAGTGAAATCCGGGAAGTACGGTCACCAACAAGAAGTACTGGACAGGCTAACGAGTTAGTTGCTAATTCGCGATCGTGTTAACACGCGAAAACGGACTTTTAAAGGAATGTAAATGAACATTTGGAGCAATACTACTTTGTCCTAAAGGTTAGACACGTTTCCTCATTTTAGAAGCTTTATATTTACTTTTAAATGTTTTTGACTTCAAGGTTCTTCTATTAACCTATAAATCACTGCATGGCTTAGCGCAGTGCTTCTCAATTATTTTCTGTTACGCCCCCCCCTAGCAAGAAGAAAACTATTCGCGCCCCCCCTCTCCACCGTGACTATCCTAACTTGTCTTGTAAGTCGTAAAATGTTGCACTGTCGCAAACGTGACAGAAGTAACAATGAGAGCGCCACTGCCCCCTGCTGTAGTAAAGGCGCAATTACACTTTATTCTAGTACTGCCAAAAAAAAAGCCTGTTCCCCAGGGTCACACGCGCCCCCCCAGGTATAGCCCCACTATTTGAGAAGCACTGGCTTAGCGCCTTCATATCTCGTCGACCTAGTTGTTCCTTATGTTCCGTCTCGTAACCTTCGCAAAACGCTACCCTTTTAGCGACACCGAGGGCCAAGAAAATGTCTGCAGGGTCTAGAGCATTTTCTATCCGGGCTCCAGCGCTTTGGAATGCCCTACCAATGGATATTAGGACTGCTACCTCAGTAGAAACACGTTTAAGACACGTTCAAAGACACATTTCTATGACATGGCCTTTAACTAACCTGTAGTGGCCGATTCGGCCGGAGTTTGTTTTCATTTCAACCTGGTGATCCTGAAAGGGGGATCGTTCCATCTGTGGTCCCTACTCAAGGTTTCTCATTTTCCCCTGGTAGGGTTTTTTTGAGTTTTTCCTTGCCCTTTTGGGAGCTTAAGATCAGGGGATGCTTTGAGAATAATTGTCAATTTTTGTCTATGTGAAGCCCTTTGAGACTGCTTGTGATTTAGGGCTATAAAAATAAACTTAAACTTGAAACTCTTAATTTCGAAAAAAAATCCGCAATGTAGTGAAGCCGCAATAAACGAAACGCGAAGTAGCGAGGATCACTGTATTTTCAAAAAGGATAATGACCCTTTGTATGCAGTGTACAATGCAAGGGGGGGAAGGGGGGTTAAAGAAGAAGACACAGAATCTTTCACTGGATTTGTCCAGTCCCACACACACACATATACAAACATTTCGAGAGAAGCGATAATCACACAGCTCCTTAAATGCACTTCAGTGGCCGCAAGCAGCAGAGCCAACAGAGCCAAAAAACGAGGCAGTGAAGCAGCTTTACCTGCATTGACATACAAAAGAGAGACTGCACGATAGCGTCAAGGGGCCCCGATGGTGGGTGACTCACGGAAAACCTTGCATAACCAAAAAGTGAACTTTCAGCAGTGCTCAAGTGTACTGTTAAAGATACACTAAATGCCAACAGTTAATATATAAAACTATATCCAAGTGATCTTGTATAGTGGTGATTTAACCCAAATTCATAATGTTAGCTATTAGATCTCCATCACTACTTTAAAAATTGTTTGAGCATTATTTTGTCATGCTAATACAGCTTTATAGCAACATGGACAGACAGCGCAAAGGTTGCTTGATAAAGAATTTACATCTTGCCCTGAAGATTAATATAAAGGAGAATCATACAATGGTAGAAGCTACCAGTTCAGTAAAGTGCTGTGGTAGACCCATAAAAAATACATCATGTTGATAGTAATAAGGTGCTGAATTCACAAGCCAGGGACTTGATATGATGGTGGTTCTGACAGCGTAGTCTAGCATCCAAACCACTGCTGTTGCTTGACAGTGAATTCGGCTCTTCATCCAGCCTTGCTGATCATGTCATGGGACAAAGAAACTGTATGGGGTTGATTTCAGGCAAAGAGTAGGGCAGGATAGGACTTGCGGACAAAGGGAGATAACGGAAGATATACTTGGTTGTTTAATTTATCACTTGAGTAAACACTCTGGAGACTCAACTATTCGTGTTTAAGTCAATAAAAAGTCAATTTTGTGAATTTTTACAAGGTGCCTTCTGTAACACTGAAGTTATGTTACGATTGCTACAACTGCAATTCTGAATACTGAACACTTCTGTAAATGTTGCTTTACGTCGTCTTAGGGAGCATGGGGGACTACAATTAGGACCCAGTTATGTATCTTTCTGGTGCCTTTCTTTTCCAGTTGACTCATACATTATGTGTTACACAACCACACATTTAAATTAGATCATATTAAAATGACTGATACTGCAAAGAAAAGGGGAAGAAACAGTTACATTACAATGCCAGTTATTTGGTGCTTCTTTAAGGCAATGTTGGTAAATAATAATAATCATATACCGTAATTTTCGGACTATAAGTCGCACCAGCCATAAAATGCCCAAAAAAGTGAAAAAAAACCCCATATATATGTATATAAGTCGCTCCTGAGTATAAGTCGCCCCCCCACCCAAACTATGAAAAAAACTGCGATTTATAATCCGAAAATTACGGTACATACAAAAGGGTCGACACAAAAATGCCATTGCCAATGATCACAAGCTTTATTAATTACCTCTCTCAAAATTGATTCTTGGAGAAAGCGTTCAAAAGACCTCTCACACTTGATGCATGGTGGAAGATTCACACCTGTACAGTGGATATTTCGTACATTGCTTTTGTAGTTAAATAACAGACGTACATCCAGGATACACTCAAAAGGCAGAGGAGATCAAATATGACCTTGTTATTTTTCTCCAAGGATGAAGTGAAGAGAATATTCACTATCAGTACTGATCTAAAGGTGCGAGTGATGTTATCAACGGTAAAGGTGGATTCGATAAAACCATATTTTATGATTAACAAAATATGTCAAATTATACGGTGGAATTGAGGAAAATAACTGACGTTGTTCTGAAGTGATTGTGGTGAAACTGGAAGAGAAAGTATACGAGGGTGACCAAAAGTGTTGTTTAGACTAGAGTCAAGCCATGAAGACTCAAATGAGGAGGAAGGCCAGGCTGACACCTGTTATGTCAAAACTGGGTAAACTATTGTTTCGTCCAAAGTTTGAGTGCTATTGCCCAAACTAAAGCTTGTATCTCACCGAGCCCTTAGTGCAGGGGTGTCAAACTCCTTTTTCTTGCGGGCCGCATTGTAGTCATAGCTTCTTTCGGAGGGCCATTATGACTGTCAACCCAAATAAATGTATGGGCACCTCATATTATTTACAGTAAAAGCTACAAAACAAACTGACAAATAACTCGTTTTCAAATCAGATGAGTAAAAACTCGTCAAATATTAAAAGAAACGATATTAAAAGTGAAGACAATTTGTGATTCTAGTAATGACACACGAATTTGATGCACAATTTGTCTTTGCGGGCCATATAAAATGATGTGGCGGGCCATATCTGGACCCCGGGCCTTGAGTTTGACACCTGTGCCTTAGCGTTTGCATGTGTAGTGAATGTTGGTATTTTGTCAGGGTTCCTAGAAGATTGCAAACAGTAGCAAACGGTTGCAAACTATTTTTTTTCTAGAGCAAAGAACTGTTAAAAATTTGATGGAGACAAGAAAAACTGCTTGCTATAACTATTTAAAAATGTCTAACGAACATCTTTCCAACTGTTGTTCAACAAACCCTGACAAAAAAAAAAAACATTTGCAAGGTACATTAACCTTTGCTACTCAGTGAGATACGGGTTTAAAGTGATGAAAATTAATCATTTAGAGTTTCACTAATTAATTCTGAGATAATTTTGTTTGTTCCATGGGAGAGGGATAGTGGGGATATCTCAACTATAAGTAACGAGTCCTTTGTAACTCCAGTGAAGGAAGACTAATTGGATCTCCAGTTCTAACAGCTTCAAAAGATATGTTTTTCTCTTGAGAGTTCCATCACATTCATTTGGCATCCCACTCACAGGTACAACTTTCTTGCCACCGATGTTTCTGAGCAACGAAGGCACAAACCAAGGCTTTCAGTATTTTGGATTTGCACATGAATTTACCCACAGCAATCATATCAATGTGTTGAAAGCAAATTAAATGAAACTAACAAATTGAGTACTGGTTAGACGAGAAGAATGCTTATTTACACCTTTCCCAACATTTCTTAATAAATGAAAATATACTCTTTTATATGACTTTTCCATTACATGTATGTTGAACAGAAACGAGGTTAAGACATAAGAGGCCCTAACATTGCGAAGACTGTACTATGCTTGATTTCCTCTTGATCTTCATTACCATTTGTGATGTGCACAAAAGAAAAGCACCTGTGTATCGGTAGCGGAGTAAAGGGCAAAGCAGTGAGATGGAGGAGAGGATCTTCCATTATAGATTTGACCTCAGGGTCACACACGCGCGTGCGCACACACAGGCAGGCTAAAGGGAAGTTGACTATTAGATTCCTCTCCATCACTCAGCCTGCTGACTGTCTCCTACTGATTAATATGCTCTAACTAACAGTCCATCAGTCTCTCTGTCCATATAGCTGTACTGTTTCTATATTGTACTTTACGTAAATGTCGCTGATTATGCTCAACGAGCTATCCTAACATCGAAGGCAATTGGGATTAATGGAGATACAGTATGGCTATTATGTTCATACTCAAGGCAGGCGGGTTTTATCAAGTCACGTCAAGACAGTCACTCTTTTTATCAGCATGAATGACGTCAGATAGTATCACACATAGGTGAGGTTTAAGCTTATGTTAGGAAAGAAAATAACATTTTCTTCACCAACTAGACAATGATTCCCTTTTTTCTTTTTAGTTGGCCTTGTTTCTTCTCAATGTTTAAATCAATGGTGGCTTTGTAAAACAAAGATTAATTGTAGCATTTGTAAAGACCAGTACGATAATGAACCTACTGGGACAGTTCTAGATTTGTAAGAAGTGGTGCAACAAATGCCAAGACTTCCTGTCAACTGGCAATGACATCACAGTTGCCAGGTCTTAGCCAATCACAGCTCAGCTTCAGAAAACTGGCTAGCCATGATTAATGAATGAGTTGGGCTCCACAGAACATATTACGACCCAGAAGATTTTGGGGTTGACTTCCTCCTTAACATATATAAGAAATAGTTAAATTTAATCAAAGCAATCAGGTTGCATGGCCGTTAAAGTTAGATCATTTATTTTGTTTAGACTATAGTCTTTATAGTAATTAATGACAAAAGGATGCATAATAGTAATTCAATATAGCACAAAGGGGTTCTAAATTTCAAACAGCTTTCCATTCAGTTGGGTTGAAAAGGTCATTTGGGGTTGAATACTCTTGCAGCGAGTTGAGCATCATTTCTACGCTGTATAGCAATCTCCTCACTGCCACGATGAAGTGGCATTTATTGAAACGCAGTGCTTGGATACGGTTTTGCCATCTTGTTTCTTCTCAAGTTCTACAGAATTTGAATTGACTAAGAGCCTTTCCCTCATTGAATTTTATCAACTTTTTCATGCTTCTCCTTTGGCTTTTGGCTGAATGCCCTGAGCCTTAAGGTACCCCCACCACACACACACACACACATACCTCATTTTTCTGACTTCAACTGCTCTTAAAGGAGATTGCAAGAGAGCAGTAGCCAGATTTAATATTGCAGGAACCGACAGTACAATACATGATCACTCGATTTGTCAAATAACTCAATTTCTCACACATTAGGTGGTATATGCCCAAGCCTTCCTTACAAACTAAATCTCACCTCTTGCAAGTCAGAAGAACTTGCTGGGTCGACTACAGGTTTGTCCTGTTGTAGGAATGAAATATATTTCCAATCGTTTCCATGCTGCAAGTATGTGGCCGTCCAGCTTTACCATTTGGGACTACTGCAGTCTGTATGATTGCAGACATCATAGCATAGCAGACATTTTCTGTTCATCGCATGAACATCTGCATTTAAGTTTATTTTCAGAGGTGTGATTCATTCATTCATCTATTAGGTCACGTTACAATCTCGGCTACCCCACAAAGATGACCAAAATGAGAGCACAGCATACAGCATTGTACATAGCTAAATTACTCTTTCGAATGTTTGGAACTCTGAATACATTTCCAGTTTCATGTAGACTGAAAATATCTGTGCAAAAGATGGCCAAGAATGATATTCTTCAATGTAGAGATTCTTTGTCGTCCTGATTTTTTTAAACATATATTATCTAGCAAATTAATTACATTTATTTATTTATTTATTTGTTTATTTATTTATTTATTTATTTATTTATTTATTTATTTATTTATTTATTTATTTATTTATTTATTTATTTATTTATTTATTTATTTATTCATTTATTTATTCCCTTAGCAGCAAATCAAGGAAGCATAGTATTCATGAGCAAAAAGAAAAATCAGCTTTTTCCTCATACGTTTAATATGGATGTGCATGTTATTCTTCAGAAATCACTGTATTCCTTTTGTGATTTTTTTTAATATACGATTGCCATTTTTTGGGAGAAAAAGATGAACAGATTTTGATTCTACAGACCAATTGATAATACATATCCTTGAATTCTTAAATGGTTGAATTCTGCTTGCAAGGACAGTCGATTTCAGAAGTTTTATGGTGTGTGGTTGCTGGAATACTTGTTGACTTGACTTGATTTACATTATGTTGTTGTTTTCTCTTGGTTTGTAAATGAATCCATCTGGTGTGTGTTCGCGTGTCCATGTTTGCGCGTGCATGTTTGTGTGTGAGTGTGTATGTGAGTGTGTGTGTGTGTGTGTGTGTGTGTGTGTGTGTGTGTGTGATGGTGTAAGGGGAAAGCACAATAACTTGCACTGGCTATCTCACAACACCTCGGAATAACACCAAGAGTCTGTCCATCTTACCCAACATTACACTTATAATCTTCTTGCTTTAGATGAGAAATTAAATTCAGCCAAACTATAAAATCTTTTTAAAATTTTTAAACAAATCAATATGTGTTATGGTATCAGACCATGCTAATGTCTCAGAATGCTGGTGGTTTTCAGCATACTGAATGTATAGTAAATAGCTCGCTATTTAATTATTTTATTTTTATATTATGTTGTGTCTGGTCAGCAATTTTAGGTCCATCCTTTGAGCTGACACCTCATTTATTTTCCTTCTTTGCTTCTTCCCTTTCCTTGTCTGTGTATGTGTTTGGTGGGAGCTCAAGGCTGCTTTTTAGTCTGGCCACGTGCGTCTCGTCCGCAGCAGCCGGCTGTTCGATGAGAACATTCAGCTAAATGTCTGATCGATAGAGGCTGGCAGCGCTCTCTGCTGCTGCCGCCAGAATACTGAGGAGGAGGGGGTGGCGCCTGTTAACATTGTCGCGGTAATGGTAGCCATACTGAAAATCAGGAACACCTCATGTTTGATCTCTGTCTGTGCCTCTGATGTGTCATTAGGTATTCTGTTATTTGAATTTTTTATGTGATGTGCTAGGAACATTAACAGATGCTGACTAATCTTTACTCTCATTTTGATGTATTTTTTATTGTTTGCATATTTTCAAATTAGAACACGATGGTTCAGCTCCTAGTTATGGTGCAATGCCACTGTTTTTCTTTTTTATTATTCTTGAGAGGTCTTTGATCCCCCTTTTTTTTGCCCAGCAGGATGATTTTGCGTCTGACTCATGAATTCTATTTTAAGAATAGATCATCAGCAGAAAACAAAAACATATAATTAATTCACAAGTGGCAAACGGCAACATGAGATTACATAATGGAATATCCATAAAGTTATCGTGCTAGTCTTCAGGGTTCATCAAGGTTCAAAAGGTGAGTTGGAACATCTTTTGGGCCAGAGGCAAGGTACAACCTAGACTGGCTGGCAGCCATTCGCAGAGCAAAAACATGGACAGCATCAACTACCGTAATTCTCGGACTATAAGTCGCTCCGGAGTATCAGTTGCACCAGCCATAAAATGCCCAAAAATGTGAGAAAAAACATATATTAGTCGCTCCGGAGTATAAGTCGCATTTTGGGGGGCAATTTATTCGACAAAATCCAACACCAAGAACAGACATGAACGAGCAACAACAGGCTAAACGATACGGTATGCTAACGTGACAAACACAAACGAGGAGCTGAGAACGGGCCTGACGTAACATTCAATTATTTAAAAAAAACTATTACTTAAATAACACGTTTATAAAACCATCTGTGTCACTCCAATACATTAAATCCATCAATCGTCCTTTGTCAACAATGCCGTGTGCCGCGCCGCAGTTGAAATTATTCCACAGGCCCATACAACGATATATAAACTATATTTTAAATAACTATCACATAAACAACAATATTATCAAACCATTTGTGTCACTCCAAATCATTAAATCCATCGATCAAATTTCTCGTCCTTTATGTCATCCTGGTGACAGCGGACATGTCCAGAGGATATGGCGCTTTAAAGTGTTAATTACTTTATTTTCTATTTTTTGTCTCTATTTTTCACGTTTTGAATATGTCCAAGATAAAGATATCAGAGCATGTGAAGTGATCAACTATACTAAAAATAACATGTGAAGTGGTCAACTATACTTGTAAGTAAGTGATGTGTTAATGATCAAGTAAAGATTTGTGAAAAAAAACATATATAAGTCGCCCCCCCCCACCCAAACTATGAAAAAAACGCGACTTATAGTCCGAAAATTACGGTATCTTTAATTTACCTTGAATGCTTGCTTTTGGAAAAAAAATCTATAAAAGCACAGGAAGCGCATACAAACAGAAATCAATTGCTAATCTACCACACTTCTCCTAAAATAGGAAAAAAGGAAACCTATTTTACTATCAGCACTTACCAGAATGGAATCTTATAAAATGTTTGTTTATAGTTGGGGTTCTCATTTATTGTAAAGGCCATTTTAAATCATTGCTTTAATATTCTCCTTTATTCTTCTTTCAATCTGGCATAGGATTCTCATTTGCAAATTTTTTGTGTAATTTCTACTGGGAGCCCGGCGATTTCATTGGGTTGCCAGTTAAATTGGCGGAAGAAGCTAGATAACTATCCTCATCATTTGAATCAGGTGTTGCAAGAGGGAGACATAGAAAATATGCAGAACACTGGATCCTGAGGACTACAATTGGTGACGCCTGGTCTAGTGTATCTTGTTCATGTCAAGGCAGTCACATACTGTACTAAATTAAGAGTCAATCTGGTTTAGAACATCCTCCATCAATTTTTAAGGAGGGCAAACATGACTCTCTCCTAAAGAGGACCGGAGCATACTGATGTAAGTCATCAAAAAAAGTACTTGTTATGTTTGGGAGGTTGGTAAATCACTGCTCATAATTGTCGGTAACAGTCAGGAATCGACAAGATCCAGGAAGTGCCATGGTGGTGTAGTAAATCAATTCGAGTTCTGAAGAACAAAGAAATGAAGAAACTAAAAAACGCAAACAATAGTGACACTTGTGTCTTGGAGGAAGCCCTCTCTTGAGCACTCAGCCTTGCGAGTCTTGAGATTGGAAGTTGGAACACAAGACAGTCACTAATATGTAACCTTGTGAGCCTCGAGGTTTAAATAATATTATAACATCCTAAGGGGAAAATCAATGGAATGAACAGAATAACAAATGAAGATGACTGAACTAATTAAATAAGCCCATTCCCGTTATGTTACCTACTGCTGGAGAAATTCTAAGTCTCATATTGAACTCAGAATTGCCCACAGTCGGAACGGTTGTTTATTTGTATATACTATGCCCTATTGATCAGTGAGTAATAGAGATAGGTTCCTTCCTTCCTTCCTTCCTTCCTTCCTTCCTTCCTTCCTTCCTTCCTTCCTTCCTTCCTTCCTTCCTTCCTTCCTTCCTTCCTTCCTTCCTTCCTTCCTTCCTTCCTTCCTTCCTTCCTTCCTTCCTTCCTTCCTTCCTTCCTTCCTTCCTTCCTTCCTTCCTTCCTTCCTTCCTTCCTTCCTTCCTTCCTTCCTTCCTTCCTTCCTTCCTTCCTTCCTTCCTTCCTTCCTTCCTTCCTTCCTTCCTTCCTTCCTTCCTTCCTTCCTTCCTTCCTTCCTTCCTCATCCATCCATCCATCCATCCATCCATCCATCCATCCATCCATCCATCCATCCATCCATCCATCCATCCATCCATCCATCACTTTTTATTGAACCGGTCAAAGAAAGTGTCATTTGAGGCTACTAAAAATGTGCAAGTTGAAACATTGTGTGTCAATGAAAATTGTAGTCTTGTTTCCTTTGACGCAAAACAAATCAGGACATTACGAAATCGGATGAATCATCAGAGAATCATCTTGACAGTTTAATTTTTGTCCTCTTTTGAGGAGCACCTTGAATTTTAGTCATAATGGGCATTTGAATTTATCATTCAGTTTTCGGTATAGACTTACACAACAGTTCAAAAGTTTAGGGTCACCCTGTCAATTTAGTGTTTTCCATGAAAACTAACGTAATTGCAGAAGGGCTTTCTAATCATCCATTAGCCTAGCACAATTAGCAAACACAATAGACCATTAGAACACTGGAGGGATGATAGCTAGGTAGATACTGCATTAAAAACCAGACATTTGCAGCTAGAATGGTCATTTAACACATTATCAATGTATTGAGTTTATTCCTGATTAGCTTAAAAAAAATAGCAATTCAATTTTAAAAATAAGGACATTTCTAAATGACCCCAGATTTTGGAATGGTAGTGTATATTATGGTGCTCATTAACTGCTAAAATTTTCTTTAAGTGAACTATTATACATTGTTAATTTCTTGTAAATTACAGAATTACATTGTGACATTTCTCTCCGTCATGGTTGGTAAGAAATAATAATGTCAGACATTTTCTGCTTGCATTCTGAATGAGAATGAAGCTGACCCAATTAATTATCCCCCATTAAAAGAACTCATTATTTGTGCAGTGCATTTGGAGTCTGAGAACAGTTGATTAATTATTGTAAAGGACATTTTTGACTTGACTTCCGTTTAAGCCAGTGATTCCCAACTTTTATTGAGCCATGGCTCATATTTTAAGTTTGAAAATTCCCGTGATACAGCCACACAAAAATTATCCAAAAAGTGGATACAGATGTAATTTCCCTACAAAGTACTCTGGCATCTAATAGAATGTTTTCTGTCACTATGAGTCACTAAATGAACCCAGCTATATTATTTATTATAAATTAACAGTTTTCTGATTAATTAAGTGAAATTTGATCATTTCTCATGGCCACTGAAGTGCACTGTCACATTGGTTGGGAATAACTGCTTTAAATGCAGTGCTTTGTCATTTCTGTCCCTCACCTCATCCATCTTTGTCTTCATATCATCATGTCCACTCTGACCATTATTCGGCCATCCCATCCCAGTGTTTCTTCTTGTGCTTATTTGCTCATAAATGCCCAGGACTGCTGCCTGGCCCGAGATTACTCCCCTTGATCTGGCTTTAAGGATATTTACAGTTGTATGTCAGTTGCTTCTCATTCAATAAGTCAAGCTTAGTTAAAAAAAAAAAAAGTTTGGCTAGACTTTAGTTTGCCTCAGACACAAAAGAATCTCACCAAATGAATGAATCATTAAAACTTAACAAATGAACGAATTAAAATTGCAATAATGATGCAGATCGGACACATTTATCAGATGACAACCTAAAATCATGTCTATGTAAATGCTCTAATTAGGGACACACGTTCTTTTGAAAATTGCAGATTACCCTTCTTCATAGAATGTGCTTCTGCGTGCTAGTTTTGTAAACTGCTGATATTCCTCTCACAACTGCCAGAACACCGTATGTTCATTGAATTTTAAATAAGATTATTATTATTTTTTTGTCTGTTTATGGTGTTTTATCCTATCTTGCACCCAGTATTGATCTCTGTGATAGTGTGCTGAAGTAACATGCAGTGGGGGTAGGGGGGGCAGCAGGTAGGGTGGGCTCATGGATTTTTTTTCTCGGGGCTAAAGTGGGGCTTGACCCATACAAAGGAGGATATTTATACTGTACATTACACAGTACCGTCTACTCCAGAGTATTGTCATTACAGCCTCGTGGAACATTACATTGATTTCTATGCTGTAATGAAAATAAGCGAGTGGTGAGATATTTGTGTCAGTCTCTCCAAAGCAGTGGAATTAGAGTAAATCCTTTACATCAGATCCCCTACTGAAGTGATGGAAATGATTGTTTAGTACCACAAAAGGATCTGTAAGATTGGCAGCATGACTTGCGTTTGACCATGTGTAGGATTCTTTTCCAGGCAGTCATTTCTTTTTCAAGTTTTGTATTGGGATTTTCTTCCATAGCAATTTTTTTTCTTCATTCGACTTGTGTAAACCTATTTGTTGGTTTCACTTAACAACCTTGGATGTGTTTTTTTTCTTTTTTCTTTTTTACCCTGAAAGCTCTGCAGCTTTGTGCTTTTGAAATTCTTCGGGGAAATGTTTCCGTGGACGCAAACACATTAAAGAGCTTTGCTATAGAGCTATTGCAACCCGATAAGCGCAAGGCTACCCGCTCACCTCACGACTGGGCTGTGCCTTGCAGCACAGCCCGGTGCGCATCATCACAGCCCATTGTGCATTGTGAGGGTCAATGCTTGACAAAATGAAACAACAGTTACAGTAAGACCCACCGGCGTGTCTCATAAAAGAAGCACATATTCATCATTGTCTGTTTTATATTGGTGGAAACGAATTGGTATTTCCCCGACAAAACCTCCCTGCCATCCTAGATATCCACCATACTCAAACAAAAAGCACAAATACACACACACACAGACACACACCACACACCTGTTTAATTTCCCTTTAGACATTAATATCCGTTCAGAGATGAAAACGTGCAACACATGAATTGAACTGCACCCTTCTCTGACATGGCTGTGTTGGCATATCTGAGACAGTCATCTATATCTTCAACACATACACACACGCACGTACACACTCACACGCACACACTTGCGTAATGCGAATATGTAGTAGAGAAGAATTGACAATAAAATCAAATCAAGGAATTATTGCTTTTTCTTGACCATACATTGTTGACTTATTTCCCCAAGCCTTCAGACTGGAGGAAATATAATTTTAAACTGTTTGGATTTATTTCTGCTCAATTCAACCCTGTATTTATCCAAGTAAAGCGGTTCAGAACAGATACTCATTTGCAATGCTGAGTAGCAGCACATAGTAGCAGAGTCAAACAAAGCAAAAATGGTGGTTTGAAAGTATAAATTGACAGAAAGGTCTTTTGTCAGTCTGGAGAGGAAAATCCTTTGTCCCAAAGGTATTTGTTCCCCTGGATAAAGAAATTCTGCAACACAGGCAATGTTAGATAAAGGGTGAGGCACTAACATGCTGACATAATCTTTGAATTATGGCCAGAACATCATCTAACGCAGTGTTTCCTAATGTTTATTGAGGAAAGGCACTTAATTTAAGGGAGGTGTGGATGGTGTCCTTTCTGAAGGATCTGACGTTGAAGTAACCATTTACTCACAACATTTATTATTATCACCGACAGTGAGCACTATTTCTTGTGTTATGATCATACAGTAATAATGTGATTCAACTGATCATACAGTGAATGTGCTGTTCAGCTCATTTCCATTCAATTTTGTTTATATTGCGCCAAATCACAACAAACCTTGTTTAAGGGTACTTTACGCATGAAGGAGGCTTAAGGACTAACTGATCAACAACTGTACAAAACAAACACGCACGCACAAACCTACTTACTACTATAAATATATACTACTATATTCATACATTACGTGTGTGTGTGTGTGTGTAAATATGAAATATATATATTTTTATATAAATGTATATGTATGTATCTATTAGTGTCTCAGTTTAACGGATTATTGACGCAATTAATTCAACTCCCTTTTAATGCCACTAATTATTTTAATTGTGCGATTAAGGCATAATAAGATTTTTGCTTTTTTCATGTACTGTTGCCGCAGTTTAACAAAGACACCTCACTGGATCTTGCGGAACTGGAAATAAACATCAAGCACGCCATACTGGTGAAACTATTCTAGGCTTGCTAAGTACAGATTTCATCTGTTTTAGAAATAAAAGTCAAAGTCAAAGTCAAAGTCAAAGTCAGCTTTATTGTCAATCTCTCCACATGTCACAACACACAAAGCATCTTGGCAAGTGCTATGTTCATGTTATACTGCTGTTAAGCTCAAAACAAACATTAAAAATGGTTTGTTGCACTATAGGCTGAGTCCTTGTTTACATCTCATATGCATGTTGTATTTTTTTTTATATTTCCCATATTTTCTATTTTCAATATATAAAACATATATAAATATATATATATATATATATATATATATTATAAGTGATTATTCATGATTAAATACTTTAATTGCTTGACAGCACTAGTATGATATTTATAAGTGGTGCTTTGATCCTCTGGTTGAGTCAAGCTGTTTTATTCTTGCACTCGTATTATTCTTGCACCCATATGCGCTGCTGTGACAAGTGAATTTCCCCGGTGTGGGATGAATAAAGTTCAATCAATCAATCAATCAATCAATCAATCAATCAATCAATCAATCAATCAATCAATCAATCAATCAATCAATCAATCAATCAATCAATCAATCAATCAATCAATCAATCAATCAATCAATCAATCAATCGAGTCTTGAAAAACTGAAACAAAACCAAACAAACATTCATTACTGTGTTTTTCTTGGACTTGCTGTCACTTCCAAATTTCACCCAAAACTGTCATGAGCCTCACCTATGGTAGTGGTAAAAAAAAAAAAAAACCCCGCAAACCTCCCAGGGCAATGACTTGAGTGCAATGACAAAAGCGGTGGTTGCATTACCAATTAAACTTTGAGGTTAAGCAAGGCTGCAAAGTATCATGCAGTGGGCCTCAAATAACTTGCAGATTGTGAGTTTGGGAACCCTAGACATTTTTTTTTTTTCAAAATAGTGTATGCATTTTTTATTCTGGTGTGTTTTGGTTCATTTTAGGGAAAGTCAGTGAGAAAGAATGTGCCGTTTGTTAGAACGCTTACATTTTGCATGTCCTTCATGCGTTGTCAATTCAAAGTCATGTTAGAAATCGGGGATTTTTCTATGCAGTACGACTCTCACTCACATCGGCTGTCTGAGAAGTGTTTAAATTCCCGCTGTGACCAGAGAGGGCAGGAGAGTTCAGATAATCTCTCCCTGCTGCTGTGCCCTCTACACATGGGCTCTTGCTGCTGCGCTCCGTAGGGCTTGTTCTGTGCTACAACTCCAGGCTTTACCTCCACCCACGTTAGATCAATGGTTGAGTACGGGCTCTAGGTATCCCCCGCCCCTCTTTTGGAGAGAGAGAGAGAGAGAGAGAGAGAGAGAGAGAGAGAGAGAGAGAGAGAGAGAGAGAGAGAGAGAGAGAGAGAGAGAGAGAGATGTCCGACTCTCTCACTCCACTCCACGCGTTACGCGTCTCTCTCCGTTCTCCTCGGCAGACGGAGCAGACCTCCGTGAAGGCACCGTGGATTTGAACCCCTTTTCCACCGCACTCAACTGGGAACCCACCGCCGCGTCGTGCAAGGAGTGATGGAGACTCTGCCGTCATAGTTTCTGGAACTTATTTTCTTCTTCAATAGAGAGGAAATTAACTATCTTGCACATCTGTTTGGAATTCACATTTTCTTTTTGGGGAGCCCTAGCCCAACCTGTGTGGGTTAATTTTTGAGGAGACGAGAGGTTCTTTTTCCTCCTCTTCATCCGCCTAACCCAACATCCTGTGGCTCCCGTTGCACATTTTTTTAAATTTTAAAGTGGCAATTAGATCCCATAGAGAATTTTCAACATTGCGGAATTTGAGGTTGGGGGTCCCTGCTATTCATTGGGGCTCATCGGGACTGGATCGGGACACCATGGAACTGTTTTTTTTAGGATGTTATGGAGATGTTAGCGAGGTGCTGAGGAGGACAGGAGGACTCAACCTGCTGTTGATCTGCTGCTGTCTCTTAGCTGTTCACAACTCTGCGCATGGTGAGTAAAAATAATCAAATAAATAAATAAATGCGTCAGACAGTGATTGCTCCAAACAAAACGGCAATCTAAAGGTATGTGGTATCTTGCTGTTGGCAATGTTATAATCTTGAGGGCATCTGGTTCTGACTTTTTGGTTTGAGTCTGTTAGACCAGACCAGAGTAAGTCTGCAGTGTCTCACTAATTTTAGGGACATTCTATTGGACCTTATCCTGACCGTTTGCATGGCTTTGATTGGATTCAGCAGAGGGTGCAGCATCATCAATTTGAGGCTATTTTTAGTCTTCAAGGGGTTTAATCACATTTAAGTGCATGTTAGAAATTTATTCGGGAACAAATCTTCACACAGCTTTCACCAGAATTGTCTTTTTGGAACCTTGTTTCCTTTATTTGTATTGACCTATCTGTGAATTAGGATGGTATTGCACATCTTGCATGCTATTTTTTCTGTTGGTCACCCCCACCTGTCATCATACCCCCATTTGCTGAGTCTGGCTTAGTGGGTTTGGTTCTGTTTTTGAAACACTGAAAATCACTACATTTATAAACATTATGCTTAAACACATGATGCTTATTGTTTTGTAATGGCTCTTTGAAACGTTTTCTTTTCTGTTGCAGGTAGTTATACTCTGGATAGTTTTCAATTTAAGTTGGACATTTTTGCTCCTCTTATTTGTTATGTTATTTGTTTATTTATTATTTATTCATCAGTCTTATTTATTCATTGTTTGTGCCTTCTTGTTTTTACTTTTTGTGTTGTTTACTTGTATGTATATTGTGTATGTCTTGTCACTGTGGGATAGTGGGAACGTAATTTCGATCTCTTTGTGTGTCTTGACATGTGAAGAAATTGACAATAAAACATACTTTGAAAGAGTTTTTGAAAAAGACAGGTTTAGGATTAATTTTAATAAGAACAGGTGCAGTTCAGTAGGCTTGATTTTTTTTAAATCATATGATACCAAATCACCAAAATTCTAGCCTTTTTACAAATTACATAAAAAAAAGTTAATATCCTGCACTGTTCTTATAATAATCAGAGTGCATTTAGTTTATATTTTTCTTGATTATGCACATTAAACTCATCACTCAGTATGTGCTTGTTCCTAATAATATGGGGTGTTAAACAAATGGATGAGAGTGCAGCTTTGAGAGTCTTCTACTGTCGATAAATTATGTCCAAGCACTTTGAATAAGCTAATTGGTGGTTGGAAAGTGTAGACCCCCCCCCCGAAACACACACACACCCTGTTGCCGCACTTGTCTGTGTCAGTGTGTGTGTACCTGGGGTGATGTTCCTTCTGCAGCTCGACTGTGAAATCCTCTGCTGCATATGTAGCCTGCCTGCACTTATCTGAATGGCCTCTACATCCTTGGACGCACATTCTCCCTCATTCATAATGTGTTCTCACACATGCTGTGCACCAGAGACAAGTTGAAATGCAGTGTTGTGGATTAGCAAAATTGCAAGTAGCAGTGTTACTACTTTAACTACATTTCTCATTAATGTGGTTGTAACTTGTTTTAAACGTCAAATAGCTTTTCAGTATGGAAGCTACTTTGGTGATCACATAACGTGGTCATGTCAGTTTTCCCCAGGCAGTTCACAACGATAAACCACAAAGCTATTCGAGACCTCCTCGCTCAGCCCCCATCTCCCGAGAATAGCGGGGATCCACTGTATTTAGCAAACGTACAGTAAAGATAAGAATTGCTCATGTCTCTTGCTGACACACACATTCTTGTGTGTCTGTTTGCGATGATTTATAGGGCTGGACAGGCATACCTAGTCGCATCACAATGCTTTGTTTACATTGGTATTTTGTGATTTTATATGCTCTGCAAATTTGTCATGGTTGTCAGGGTACATTCAGGAATCTGTAACCAGAGGAGGAATGATAAACAGGCTGCGTTCATTTGGCACCTTTCTACTTTCAAAATATTCAAATGCCTCATGCATACATTCACACTATTATATTTGGCCTGTAATGTTGCCATGGGAGGAAGGTGAATGTGTCAGTCATACAAAGATGAGACAGCAACAGAATCAATTGATGGTTCAATATGTTGATTGACGACAGACAGAGATCAACAAGGGGAAATGGGGGTATTGGGATTATTCCAGTTTCTTCATGTGGAGCATTCCATCATTCTGGTGCCTGTCCAGGTGTCAATTTTTGATCCGTCCTGAACCCAGCAGGAGTATTCACTAATGTATGATATATCCTCCACAGCCATTCCCAGGCATTTCATTTCCTATTCACACCTTGCTTCCAGTAACAAATCCTTGTCAGGGGCGTCAACAAATCACATCTCAGTCAGTTGCACGTGTGCTCATTTGTGCAGCAATACAGATGTATTGTGTACATTTGTTCCCAAAGCGCTGTTTGTTTTTGTTCTGAATGCTACTTGTAGCTTCATCATTGAAGTTTGACTGCTTGTATAGACTTTTGGATTCACCCTGTTTAATCATATTTAGCCTTACAATTTACAATTTATTACAATTTATTTGGAATTCGACCTACAAAATTGTCAATTTTGCTTATCAATGTTTTTTTTTGGAACAATCATTTAGACGGCTTTTCATTTAAATTTGTTTAAGGAAGCACAATTCAACTTTATTGGATAGATTTGTTTCAGTGTCAGTCTGAGTCTATATCATACAATCATGAGAAATATTCATAGTACATATCTCTGGTGTCCATTTCTTTACATAATCTGTGAGGAAGTCTGAATACAAATACCACAGGCTTAATTGGGAAATCAATGTTCAATAATAAATAAAAAACCCCAAAAACGAATGAATGAATGAATGAATGAATGAATGAATGAATGAATGAATGAATGAATGAATGAATAAATAAATAAATAAATAAATAAATAAATAAATAATCCCCAAATTGATATTGAATATTCTCATTCGTTAAATTCATTCATCACGCTGCAATTATGTGATGTTAAAGCAACCACATCCAGCATCCAGTAGTTGGGGGGAAAGGTGACCTGCATTCAATTGAACACTCCCTCATTGACTAATAACATTAGGACTCGGCAAATTTAGAAAAATTACACCAATAAAATGTCATGAAACTATTTGGGCGACAGATACTTTACCAGCATTTTGTTTCACTTAGCAAATAAACCCAAACAAACCAAACCCAGTGTTTCTAGTTTGATGGGAAATGGTTCAATAGGTGTACACTTAACGTTTTGTCTAATAGTGAAGAACTGTTTTCAAACCAAAGCTTAATTTCAGTCTGCTACCACAGTGGTGTTGGGAGCCGAAAGAGGACAATCAGATCATCTCTGATGCGCAAAGCCGAACTCCATCCTCCTCAATTTACCTCAAATAATACACAGGCAGTCTCTTGTTTTGCACTTTTATTGCCATTCACCCTTGAAGAATAAAAAGCACATGCACGTATGTGTCCCACACAAAAATGACTGATGGGATGATTGTACAAATGGTATCATGGGAATGACTTATGTATGTATGTATGTAGAGCACACGTACGAATTCATGTTTATGCATCTGCTCAATGCCCGTCCTTCTTGTTGTATACACTACTTGTGTAAGCCGACTGTTTCTCTTCTGGCTGTGATGTCTTTTACTTGTACTACATCCTTCCATCCTCTACTTGAATAACGTGCAAAATTAAATTGCATGCTGAACAGAATCAACAGTCCCTCTGTATGAGGAAATGCTAAAGTATAAATGCTAAAATGAAATGCTAGAAATATCCTTTCAGCTGAGGGACATTTTTTAATCCAGTGTGGGAGTTGGACAAAGTATCTCCTTGGTCAGCATTTGTTCTTAGTGCACGTTCAGTGAGCTTAGCCTTCCTAATTCATCATTAAACTTGACGAGAGGATTGTGAACTCAGCGGAGCAAAGAGCATATCTTTAGCGTCACCTTCACAATTAACCCTAACACACAACACACACACACACACACACACAAATACTGAATCATTGTAGAAATAAATTCATTCAACAACTGATCACTAATAAATAAATACATTTTAATAGCGCCTGCTTCACCAGATAGCACAACCATAGACGGGTGGGTTTGAGTGTCAAGGGTAGAGTCCCGCATGTACGATTGGAAGGTTGTATCCAATTGGCGTGGTCAACCACATCGCCGGCAAGAGGAGATCTTGTGTATTAACGCACTTTTCACAGGTTTGTGCTTCAGCCAATGTTAAGGACCATCTACGCCTCAACCGCACGGATTGTAAAGGGAATGAGTGGAGCTGTTTTGGTTGGCTCCTACCCACAACGGCGCATACGCCCTCATTTACCTGCTCTTCTAGTTTAAGAAAATACCAAAAGAAAACACAGACTGAGCTTTGCACTTAACGTGCACTGGTTACAAAAACGGGGCCTGGAATGCTCCATTTAGATGACTTTGTAACATATTACTGATGTGTATTTTAACACTGCAGACATCACAACAATTTTCATAAACCTCAAGCATATCACGTAATAATGAGAAAATACTGTTACTGAGAAACATGGAATCATTATATCAGATTTGTTCTCAACTGAACATGCCCAGATTTTACTGAATAAATGAATAAGAATTACCCTTCCAAATGGCTGAAACACACAGTTTAAACACATTGTAAACTTATGAATAGTATATATTGACCTCTAATGTGCATGTTTAAGACATTAGCAATCCCAAATGGTGATTAAAGTTTTAATTTGTAATTATCTTTACAACCGTATTTAGTGTCTCAGAGTAGGTCTGAGCCACAACAGCAAAAAAAAAAAAAAAAATCAAAGACAAGGAAAAAGAGAGAAAGGTTCCTATTTAACATGTCGGAGGCTCAGACCAAATTGATTATTCATTTTTTTTTTTCACCTACTATGAAGACTAGGGCAGACACTTGGGCCTATTTTATGTTTTTAATACTGCAAATAGAAAATTATTCCAAGTTAATTACCCGTACAATGAATGCCACAGGGTCTCTAAATTCAATTTGGTTGTTTGCACGTGCAAAGTAACTTAAATTGTCTTGACTTGAAACAATAACCTCAGACAACCAGAACTTGTGGGAGTTTGATTTCTTTTATGGTGTGTTTTAGATGTAGAAACCCCAGAGGTAGATGTGTTGACTCGACTATAACATGTTGTACTGACTATTAAATGTTCTTCTTACACCAGTGCTTAAAGCATGAAAGAAGCAACATTATCTTTGTAGACTTTATGACTCATTGTTGTTGTAGTAGAATAGAATAGAATAGAATAGAATAGAATAGAATAGAATAGAATAGAATAGAATAGAATAGAATAGAATAGAATAGAATAGAATAGAATAGAATAGAATAGAATAGAATTTATTGTCATTGTCACATGTACAACGGAATTAAAAGTGCCTACACTTGTGAAGTTTGCGGACACCACCATGGTGGGGCTCATCTCAAAGGGGGATGAGTCTGCCTACAGGGACGAAGTGGTGCAGCTATCAGAGTGGTGCGGAGAGAACAATCACCTGCTTAACACGGCTAAAACCCTAGATTTAGTTGATTTTAGGGGGAAAAAAAACTGACATTCCACCACTTATCATCAACGGGGTCTCCTTCCGCTTCCTGGGAGTCCACATTGAGGGGGACTTCACCTGGAGCGTGAACACCTCTGAGCTGCTAAAAATGGCCCAGCAGAGACTCTAATTCCTAAGGGTGCTCAGGAGGTACAGCATCACACAAAGACTGCTGGTGTCCTTCTATAGGTGCTCCATAGACTGTTGGTGAATCTGCTAGTCCTTGATTTAATTGATCTGTAGCGTCTGCCTGATGGCAACAGTTCAAAAAGGGAAAAGGGGTGGGAAGTGTCCTTCAGGATGTTCTGTTTTTTTGAGACAGCGGGTTTTGTGTAGGTCTTCCAGTGTGGGGAAAGGGCAGCCAACGATCTTCTGTGCTGTGTTGATGACGCCTTGGAGCTTTTACACAATTAAAAGTGTAGTTGAAGATGGATACTCAGAAGTTTGGTACTTTGTCAGTGGTTGTTACATGCCACTGACAACAGATAGCACTTGGGGAAGGTGTCATCCTGTCTAAATGGTAATGTGCGCACTGTTGCCTTGTGTGTTATCCATATGCACGGGTGGGTTTATCGGATGGAGAAGACGTGCACAATGTCAACGCAGCAATGCTCACATGAATGTTCTAATGTTCTTTTCTCATCTACTCACTCATTGTTTGAGTGTACTTAAGAGGACGCGCAAATAAGTCAAATCACCCCAAACTGGCAAAGACGTTCTCATCCCAAGTCAAGAGTTACTGAGAGTGCATGATGATTAGTAGAGCTGTCAAAATTAATCGATTATTCCACAAGTAATCGATTACCAAATCAACAACTAGTTTAATAATCGGGTAATTGTTTACGGGCATTTTCTTTTACATTATAATTGTCAAAATCCTCTTTCGTCACCCTCTCAACAGTAATTATTCAAAGATTTTTGTAGTCATTCATGATAAAAACTAATTACCATTTTTTCAATTTCAAAACACTTCCAAACGTCTTGCTATTACTTTAGAAAACAATAATCGCACCAGTAACTGAATCAGTTTGCTGAGTACAACATTAATAATTTTAGCGTAATATTCTCTAATTGTTATTTTTTCCATTATCTAAACAATACAAAAAAGAGTAAATGGATATAATGGTCTTGTAATACACTTTTAAACAACATTATTATTATTCCATCTAATAATTGATGGAATAAGCGATTCTAAAAATACTCGTTCATGATTTTTCCAATACAGGTTCAAGAAATCGTGTTTTTCAGATCACATTTTAAATTAGAGTGCAATGAAATGAATGTATTCATGGGACCCATTACAGCCTGTACTCTGTCTTAATCACTTTAAAGATAAAAATACTACTTTGGAGGCAAAGTGTTACATTAGAAGGGATGAAGTAGTGCTTTTTTATTATCGTGTGAAATAATTTTGAAAACGTTTTTGTTTTATATATTATATAAATATTTCTAAAAATATTTTATAAAGTTTTTGAATATGAGTTATTCATATATCATATGTATTTAAACAAACTCCTGCAAATTGACTGTAAGTGACTGACGTTTAAATAAAAAACAAAAGAATGCAATTACAATTTTTATCATTTTCTCGAGGCTTTCTATAGGACACTTTAGCTGTGTTTAAACACTAAGTATTCCATTTGTGTTTGTTGCTCTTTGGTGACTGTTTCTTTTTTTAAGACCTTCAAGAAAACCCTGAACATTACTTAATGCACCTAATCCATTTTGTGTCTCCTTTTAATTTCGGAACAGAAAAGAGCTGTAATAATTCCAATTTAGCGTGCAGGAATACTTAATTAAGGGTGTCCTCTGAACTCAGACAAATGCAGACACTGCTACAAAAACATCAAACTGTGAAGCATCAGGAGTAAAATTTAATCAAGAATCATTTTAAAGCTAAAAGTCCCATGCTGTAAAACATTTTCATTAAGGGCCGGCGTGAATAATAAAGTCAAGGATGAGCCATTGGAGACACTGCAGGCTTTTAAAACTTACAGATGCATATTTCCATTCCCAGCCAGCTATCCATGGACACAGTTGATGTGTGGCTTGGAGAGAAAGATTTGAAAGTCTTTACGCACCGTGTGAGCTGCTGTTCAGGGCCCACAGTGGGCTGCTGCTGTAACAAATGACGTATGTGCCACTGAGGTCTGGGAGGTTGATTGCTGGGCCAAATAAAAAAGACCGTGTATGTAATCAGCACCAGAAGCGAGAGATTAATAATATGGTAAAGTGAAAATGACATAGTAGCTGATGCTCAGCTGAGTTTAATTCAGTACCTCACTCTGCTGGTAGACAGACTGTCATTTAATTTGACTGCGTGTGCTTATGAATGCAGCACAGCTTCCTTCATTAGTCAGTTGTCAACTTATAGCAAAAAGAGTGTAGTAAGACAAATCATACAAACTGATAGGTGTGTGTTGTTTTTTTAAGCATAAATGTAATTTACAGTGAACATAGTATACGTCAAAGTTTTGCCAATCCTTCCTTCGATCTCAACCTCGGCACCCTTCCGTCATTGTCACGCCGGCCTTATTCATAATACAATTATCCGTCTTTCTGTCCACTTATTTTAAAAGCGGTTTCGTCATTGCTTTTGTCATGATGGTCAATCGTTATTCCGATCATAAATAAAAGGAAACTGATATACAGTGATCCCTCGCTTCTTCGCGTTTTGTTTCTAAATAAAAAAAACAAACATTTAAAAGTCAAAATAAAACTTCTAAATTGAGGAAATATGTGTCTAACCTTTAGGACAATGTAGTATTGCTCCAAATGTTCGTTTGCATTCCTTTAGAAGTCCGTTTTCGCGTGTTAGCACGATCGCGAATTAGCATCTTTCCGCTGACTCGTTAGCCTGCCCAGTATTTCTTGTTGGTGACCATACTTCGCAGATTTCACTTGTCGTGGGTGGTTTTTGAAACCAATTATCCGCGATAAACGAGGGATTACTGTATATCATGACGTCATTTTTGGTCACGGTTTCAATGGGAGTATTTAAAAGCACGCGTAGCCCTGTCGTTCAGGCATGGTTTCTTGTGAATGTTTCAAAAACCGGAATTTTGATCTTAACCTTACTTAGCCATGTGGTCTTGTGACATACAACAACAAAGTCAGATTTCTTAACCACTTTGGTGTACCTTTTGGGTGGATTGCAAGACAGGCTCGGCGGTTCGTTCCGTCCCTGGGACAGAATGCCCATCACTGGTTATTATGTTAAAAGCACAGTACACAAAACACAATACTCCCTTAAAGAATAGGGGTAATGCATGCACATCTTCACACATTTAATTTTCTACCAGGCAAAGGGTGTTCTATCGCAATTCTGCCTGGGACACGCTGCTATCAAGTCAACGGGAATGGGAACGTTTCTTCTGTTCTCACATCCCTTTTCTCCTGCATGCCAAGGTTTCAGAAAAAAATATCACAAAAAGACTCAAAAAAAAAAAAAAAAAGCCAAAGGAACAGTCAAAACACAGGGACAGAGTTAACTCCTTTGATTCTGCCTGAAATGAGGTCTCCTGACAAATGATGCAGCAGAGATCAACTCAAGAGGAGAATATCCAATTCAGGTCTGCTGCGGTGCACTAATATACCCATGCCAGATATAACGGTTCAAATGTTCGAAAGTTGTTTGAACTGCAAAGAAATGTAGTTAAACTTAAAATAGTAAAACTGCATCCAATTTGCTCCTATTTGGTGGCATTTTACTTTTAAATTCTAAACATCTTTCATGTACTCACTCAACCAGTAATTTTTCTTTTTGTTTTATTTTTATTTTGCTGCTAAAAAAAACTCCTGCTCAACAATTCAGCCCACGTATCAGTAATATAGCCTCAAAATAACAGCATTTCTCCACTTTTTCCACACCTGCAACCTTCACCCTTCAAACTCATGAGGAAAAACTTGAATGCTCTTGTTTTTTTTAAACAAGGAATTACATCAAAAACACGACTCAATGTAGTCCTCAATGTGTATACACACTTAACTAAACACGACAAACTGGCAACTGCTCCAAAGCCAAACGCTCAGTCTGTGAAATCCAAAGGAAAAGTGCTCAAATACTTACCAAAGATTAACAAACAGTACCGTATTTTCCACACCATAAGGTGCACTTAAAAGCCTTTATTTTTTCAAAACAAGAAGGTGCGCCTTTTAATAAGCTGGGCCTTTTTTGTGCATCAAATTCCGAAATCTGTGTTCCGTAATATACCGCTGTAATATGAAGACCCGATGAACCAATCAGAGGACATTACATTTTACGTAGATCAGGGCGGTAAATCAATCACGTACGTACCTCCACTGCCATTGATAAATAAATACTATCGTTTGTGCAAAAAAAACAGCATTAGGACCCTCTAAAATGGCATAGACAAAGAGACATGCTTACGAGACACAATTAGAGCTTTCTGGAAAGCCAGAAGAGCAACGTGACAACGACAAGACAATGACGAGAGGAAACTTGGCATGAACTTGCGCAAATGTTTAATTTGGATACAGAAGTTGAGGACGGCGGCTCGGTGGCGCACCGGTTAACACGTCTGCCTCACAGTTAGGAGGGTGCGGGTTCGATTTCACCTCCGGCCCTCCCTGTGTGGAGTTTGCATGTTCTCCCCGGGCCCGCGTGGGTTTTCTCCGGGCATCCATTTCTCCAACATCCCAAAAACATGCTTGGTAAGCCGATTGAAGACTCCAAATTGTCCCTAGGTATGAGTGCGAGTGCGGATGGTTGTTTGTCTCTGTGCGCCCTGCGATTTGCTGGCAACCGGTTCAGGGTGTCCCCCGCCTACTGCCCGATGACGGCTGGGATATGCTCCAGCGCGCCCGCGACTCCCGTGGGGACTAGGCGGTTCAGAAAATGGATGGATGGATGGAAGTTGAGGACTTGGACGGATTTGCGTATGAATATCGATTAACAATAATGTGAGTACAGTAGAGTCCATGGTTAAACAATAGAATAAAGTACAACCAAACTCACTGTCTTACTCCCGTGACGTTCTTTTGTTTACCGTAAATCATGGCATGCATGGGCCCTATAATGTGGATTAAATAAAAAATAGACCCCGCAATTGAGTTTGCGCCTTTTAACCCGAAGCGCCTTATGGTGCGGAAAGTACGATAATTATCATACTATTTGTCACCAACCAATACATTTTTCCCTTAAAAAATATTACACCATTCATTCTGGTGTCTGTACAAGTGCCTGCATTGAAAAAGTAACCCCATACAAAGGTCTCCAGTTATGCTGAATAATCAAAAAATCTTGCCTTTCATTTGAGCTTCCATATTCAGCGTTTTGGTCCAAAATGAAGTTTCCAAAACTTGTCTTACTGAAATTGTAATTATCTCAAACGAAATGAGATTAAAGCAAAAGCATACAATCCATAAAACAGGTAACATTTGGAGCCAAGTATATTTTAATTAATCATCTTGTTTGTGTTTTTTTTGTGCTTGAATGAATGGGGGGAGGGCACAATAACAAATGCCTGTGAGTAATTTCCAGAAAGATAATTTTGCTAAGCTCTTAGTATTAACGTTTCATTTATGTTTTGTGCTCTCGGCCGTCTATATTTAACATCAGCGACTTGGCTCTGACACTCATCCATTATTCATGGTGGAAGACCTGCATTGCCTGCTGGAGAAGCGCTGCCCACACCTTTAATTCTCTCCCATTAGAACCTCTGGAGGCTTTTATATGAATTATTTGTCCTCATATTCTTCCCGGCTGAAGTGATGTCTTCTACATGAGATTTTGTCCAGAGAAAGTTAGTATGAAACACATCATTCACATTTTTGTGTACAAGAATACTAATAAAGAATCTAAGTAATCTTACGGCCTCGTCATCCTGAAAGGGGGATTCCCTCATCCGCTCGCAGCCCCTTTTGAAGGTTTCTCATTCTTTCCCCCCTGATGTTTTTTTTTTAATTATTATTTTTTAGTCATTCTTTGCCCTCCTGGGGATTAAACTCAAGGGACATATTTAATATTTGTCAAATGTGGGATATGTGAAGCCCTTTGAGACTTTTCTAAAATAGAGGACTATATAAATATTTTTTTCTTGACTTGACCAAAAAATGAATTGTCGAAATCTTTTTCTCCAGCATGGTAGAGACAGTGAAGAAAGATGATCACATTTTCATCCTGTATATGTTAAATGAACTTCATTTACCTTCAGAGGCGGGTAGTAAAGCAACACACCAAATTTTCCTCATTACATTTAATTGAGTTAACCTTTTGGAAAAATGGTACTTGTTGGAGTAGATTCAATGCATCATACTCTTTCTTCATACACAACTATTTATATTAATAAGGAACAATATTCTTGCTTTGCGACACTAAGCTACACTAAATTTGCTACTTGTAATTGTAGTGGCGTAATGTTGACACGGACCAGGTGAGAGATTCACATTATGCTAGTAGGGTCATCATAAGAAATTGATTTTTACCACTACATGGAACACAAAATTAATTTAGGATGCAACAAAATGATGCTCAATAGGAAAGTAGTGTACCAGAAAAACATGGTGAAGCACACAAGATGAAACGTTGCTGATGAAACAATTAGCTTAGAGTTTTTGCAATTGCTGCCAGGCAGCCTTGGGGACTAATTGCCCGTTTTAAACAGCAATCCATTGCAGTTACAGAAAAAAAGAGTAATCAGATTAGAGGTACATTGATTTAAAACTTTTATGTGACAGTTGAGTCCTCACCCTCTTTTAAATCAGTTGGTCTAACAACCCTTCTCTGAGTTAAGTCGATATCTGGTCACAAAATGGCTCAATAGGCTGCCATTGCTCATTCCACATAAAGTTTTTGTCTGCCTACAAGCGAACGACTTTGATAAATGTTGGTCTTAAAGTCACTTAAAAGTGACTAAAAGGGAATGGAGGGGGGACTGTTTTGTATTGTACCGTATAAAAACAAAACAATGACTTAATCATCGATCATCAGATTAATGTGGTGAGGGTAGGTGAGAAGGTTGAAAGGCGCACCAATTGGAATTATATATAATGAAGGTATCTGTACTTTCCAGGCTCAACCATGTACACTCACATATATGGCAAAAAAAATTAATATATATGTATGTATATATAGATATAGATATACATATATGAGGTCATCTGGGAATGAAAAGCACTTAATATACCCAGAGCGGTGAAAAGCACTTAATATACAAATAACAGTAAGGCCAAACTTATTTTTATATTTTAGGCTACTCTTCTATTTTGGGTTCATATTTTTATGTCTGACTACCTTGGAGTCAGTGTCTCATCAATCATGTCACTGACAGAAAGAAAACCATGAGCTGTCAAAATAATCCGGGCAGCTGGTGACGTCTGGGGGAGCTAGTAGAACTATTTGCTTTTTTGGGGTTAATGTCGTTAATTGAATTTTAATTCTTTTTGTATTTTTCATCATAACTGGTACCGCAATATACAGTATGTTGTACTAGGTTCATCTTGTTTTCTCTTTTTCAATTACTTCTCTGGTTCTTCTATATCAAACAAATTTGTTTTAGGTTCATTTACCTGACATGTTTCGGCGGAATCTTCCGCCTTCATCAGAGTGTCACTCTGATGAAGGCGGAAGATTCCGCCGAAACATGTCAGGTAAATGAACCTAAAACAAATTTGTTTGATATAGAAGAACCAGAGAAGTAATATACAGTATGTCTGAAGTTGCAAATTCTTCTTTTACACTTTTTTTCTATTTGATAATTTACTTCAATTGAAATAATGATAAATTAGAAATTACTTACCAGTTCCTCAGTGGTAGAGTAGTTTATTGCCCGAGTACATTTGAAGTTTTCCCATGTTTTTATTCTTTTGATTGGGATTCAGGCTTCTGGAATCAAATGTATGACACTGCAACAATCAGATAGAGTGGTGCAGTGAGTAAGGCAGCTCACATCGCTACATCAGCAATAATAATAAATAGGAGAAATAACTTTAGAAAGCACCTTCTAACTACCGAGCTGACTCAGCAACACCGTTTATGATGTGCAAATGATCAAATCAGTTTGGTGGACTGAAAATGCCTCGCCTGAAACTTTTTCAGTGGGAACTACGAACAAAAAACAAAACAGCGACACAAGAATCAGAATGTAGCACAGTTCTCTTGGTGTAAAGTGGGAACACCAATTGTTGGCAGCTTTCACATTTATGCAAACGCTCGAAGCCAAATGGAAGAAACGTCTTTTTGCAATCACATACTATGACTTTTGCATTCATTTTTCCAAAAAAGATTTGAATATACAGTAATTAAATCTGTACTTTATAAAAATATACAGTAACTGCATAATTAAATAGAATTCAAAATAATATACTTATATTTGGTCACATTTCATCATTTCAATGCTGCTTTTTCTGTTGTGCTCAACCTTGGCCAGGTGCGATTCTGAATTCCGTTCTTGAGTTCTAAGCCGGACATACCCATCTGAAATGTGATTGCCTGCTGCATTCAGAGTGTGTCCTGCCTCGAACCAGTGATGGGAAACGAAGCTTCAAATTTGCTTCATGAACCAGTTTTCCCTCCTTGCAGCAGTTCCCAAACTTTTTTTGCGCCACGGACCGGTTACATGTCAGACAATATTTTCACGGACAGGCCTTTATATAAATATATAAATTAATAATACATTTATAATAAAAACTGCACAAAAATAAAACTCACTATGAAGTATCTGCTCCGTAGCTTTGAGGGCGTGACTGGGGAAGCATGTTACGTGACCGGGACGAGTGTCTTCACCTGAATTAATTAATTGTCGATTTTTTTTTCTGTGTGGCCCGGTACCAAATGACCCACGTACCGGTCCGTGGCCCGGTGGTTTGGGGACCTCTGCTTTAGAGGACACTCTTATTAACAAAGTATACTGACTTGCCCTTTTTTAACCCCCTATATTTAAACCAATAGTGACATCTTGAGGAGTCAAAAAAAACATGAAGTTCCATGAAACAGATTTGAAGCAGTGAGATTCATAACACCAACTCCTCTCAGCTCATCAGTACGGCACTACTATAAGTGAATGTAAGTCGTAATTTTGAAGTGTGTTGAGTTGACCATTACGCGCTTGTACTTCACTACTGTGCTCACAAGTCAAAGCAAAGAAGATGAAAAAATTCTGTAACTGGTATCCGAAGAAGCCCTAGTATGCTGCATTGGATGAATTAATAACATATCTATTCTGCCACAGCTGCTTGTGATCAGAGGGTATTGAGGCTTAGCCACACAAATAAAGGTGAGCTGAAAACAGAATGCTCCATCTCTGAGGTCAGGGAATGATGCATAGTCCACCGTGTTTGGCTGGAATCCAGAAACCTTCAGTGCTTAAACGTTCACCTCTTGTGCAGCATGGCTACCTGATGAGATGAATCTCAACAACTGCAGCGGTTTCACCTCATAAATATTAATTTTGCAAGCTGTGGCGTCATGCAAGAGAGCAGGACTTCACCAGCCCCCCCATCCACACAGCTTACTCCCCCACCATGAACGCCCAGCAGAGCTGTTGGGATTTATAGCCACTTATAAAGATTAGTGATGCGTCCTGCATGCAGCACACACAATTTTGCTCTTTCTTGGTATTTCACGCACACATTACTTAACGGGGACGCATACACACTTAGTATCTCTTGTCAGATGAAAACCTATCTTCATGATGCAACTCCTGTTTTGATTATATACCTTGAGGTGAAAGTATCCCCACAAACAAAAAAAGATATATTTTCACGAGACAGCAATGATTTATGTAAACACACACTTACAAATGGTCCCTTCCCCCTCATCTGCAGGCCCAGTTGGGTTGACTTCAGCCATTCTAATGGAAAACACATGTCGCTATTCACTAGTTCAAGACGAGACATATAGCTTGCCGTTGTGCCTCTAAGCATTCATGTAAATCTAGATGTGGCTGGATAATTTGGAGTAAACTAAAAACTATAGTTGTATTGTGTTTGTTCATCATTTTTTAGATTGACTGTTGGTTCTTTTCTCAGTCAAAAATTTGCTTGACTTTTCAAACGTCCAACCGACACATATCTGAAAGGACTCTTTTTACATCCATAGAACATGTGAAAACTAGTGATGAGAAATGAAGCTTCAAATTTGCTTCTTGAACCAGTTATTGTACTTTTTCACTCCCCTAGAGGGCACTCTCTGTTCAACACTGGACTTATAGTACATACTATATTGACTTACCATTTCTTAAACTCTTTATTTAAACCAACAATGCCCTTTAGAGGCATCAAAAGTACAAGTGGTTTATGAAGCAAATTTGAAGCTTCATTTTCCTATGTCTATGTAAAACAACCTCACATGCAGATGTCGTTATTACATGTACATATTGTATATCATGTATCATTACACAAATGTCAACTTGGGGAAGTAACAGTGCAGCTAAATATAATTTTAAGTGAATAGTACAAATGGCGGCTCGGTGGGGCACTGAGTAGCACGTCCGCCTCACAGTTAGGAGGGTGCGGGTTTGATTCCACCTCCGGTCTTCCCTGTGTGGAGTTTGCATGTTCTCCCCGGGCCCGCGTGGGTTTTCTCCGGGCACTCCAGTTTCCTCCCACATCCCCAAAACATGCTTGGTAGGCCGATTGAGCGCGAGTGTGAATGGGTGTTTGTCTCGGTGTGCCTGCGATTGGCTGGCAACCGGTTCAGGGTGTCCCCCGCCTACTGCCCGATGACGGCTGGGATAGGCTCCAGCAAACCTGCGACCCCCGTGGAGACTGAGCAATACAGAAAATGGATGGATGGATGGATGAATAGTACAAATAAACTGGGGTTACTTGGCAATAGGTATACCATCCCAGGAGGCTCCACCCAGAAAACTGAAGACAGAAAAAAGCAGAGCAGACAGGCATAGAACACATCATGCAGTTGTTGCATGTGGCTGAAAAATAAAAGACTTGATTTTTTAAAATTGTATTTATTTATTTACTGCTGAGTTACTTTCAAGGATATACCTTTTTTTCTGGACTATAAGTCGCACCAGCCCTAAAATGCATAATAAAGAAAAAAAAAAAACAAGGCGCACCAGAGTACAAGTCGCATTTTTGGGAGAACTGTATTTGACGAAATCCAACACCAAGAACAGACATGATCATGCAACAACAGGCTAAATGATACGATATGCTAACGTTACATAAACACAAACGAGGAACTGAGAACGTGCCCGACGTAACATATTAACAGTTATTCGAATAACTATAACATAAATAACACGTTTATCAAACCATCGGTGTCACTCCATATTTTTAAAATCCTTCGAAATCTTCGTCCTTTGTGTAAACAACGCCGCTGCTGACCCTGGAAGTGCATGCGGCACTGACGTCGGACACATCGTCAGTTGCGGTTCCAGTTATTCCACAGGCCAAAATAACTATATATAAACTATATATCAAATAACTATAACATAAATAAAAAAATTATCGAACCGTCCGTGTCACTCCAAATCATTAAATCCATCGAAATCTTCGTCCTCTGTGTCAATCTCTGTCCTCTGTGTTATAAACAACTCCGCTGACTCCGGAAGTCAGTGAATGGATTCAGACTCAGTCAGTGACAGTTCCAATTATTCCACAGGCCTAGTGCAACTTTATGCGGTTTAAATTGAAAATAACGTGAAGTGATCAACTATACTCGTAAGTAATGTGTTAATGATCAAGTAATAATGTGTTAATAATTTCACATATAAGTCGCTCCTGATTATAAGTCGCACCCCCGGCCAAACTATGAAAAAAAAACGCGACTTATAGTCCGGAAAATACGGTACATATATTGGTGACATAATCAACAATAATAAATCATATTTTTTTCCCTTAATTTTCCTTAAGATAAGGAATGTTCTCGCACTTTGTTGCCAACCTATTGAACAGAAAGAAACATGTTTGTAGTAAGAACCGCTGACAAATGACGTAATATAATAGCTCACAGCACATTTTATTGTCGCTTTAAGGACAATTTTGTAAGCTGTAAACACTAGGAACCCTGTAGCTCCATAAAAACCGCCATGTGGGACTTGTTGCTGAGCTGACAAACTCAACTCTGTGTTATTGAATTTCAGTGTACATCTCATTTCTCTTGTGGATTCATAATACGATTGATATTGATTCTGAAGACAAAATATTTCGATCATATACTGGCATTTAATTGGGAGGGTTTCATTCTACACTACTTCCCTATTGTCTCCATTGGCATTATGGAGCAATGTAGAAAAACCCAGCTATGTTATGTTTTACAATACAGGGCTCTCCGGTTGTTGAAAACATGATTACTTGAACCTCAAAACGCTGGTCAAATTAAACATGCGTTGTTCAAAACATGGTTAATTGTGATGTTAGATAATGGCACAGTCAGTTTATCATATGCTTAAAGTGACTGGTTAATACCAATATATCCCACAATTCCCCATTTTGTTTACCTTTGTTTTTTGCGAAAAAATGGTAGGGGTAAGGAATCATTCTGCTTATGAGGAAAACATAATTTTGCTTATGTTTGAAGTAATGGTGCGTGCTCGACACTCGCCCGGTCACCAATGACAAATCAAAGCGTAGAGTAGCATGGGCCACTCCGGTGAAGAGCCAAACCCTGCCCTTGGGAACTCTCCTAAAAAACCCTGGCGACAAAGCACAACTGTCCATCGGTAAATAAAACAAACACCACAATTATTATATGACAAATTGATGTTTATTTAAAGACCACTTATGCCACAGGAAAGTTACTTAGTGTTCAGCACGGCTTGGTTTGTCTAATTGCTGTTCATCTTTTAAGATTACAGTTCCTCCATGTCATTTGAAAAACTTGTCAGAAATTGGTTGCCAAGTGAATTATTACATCCGTAATAACACACTGTTAGTGCTTGAAGTCTGAGACTCTATACAGCAATTTCTTTTCCCCTCTCCGGAGACTCAAACGAGCTGCAATGACATCACTATGTCAATCAGCACAACCTGTCACTCCTCATCAGGATCCAGCGCATGTCACTGAGAGTGTGACCCTTAGAGAACCGGTCACTGTGTTTAAAAGATGAAAATCTTCACCGACCCGGAAAACTTTCATGTCTCAATTTGTTATAACGGAAGTAAACTTCAGAGAAATGTCACAACGGCTTAAGCAGCTTCTGTAATACAAGCACAGTAGAGGGACGCCTGCAGCCACATCAGTAGGTTCCCTGCATGTAACATCCAGTCATGATGTTAATTTGCTGCCCAGAGCGGTGACATCAAACGACATCAGCAACAGGAGGTGACACTACAGCTGCAGGATGACGTGGCGGTGACATCATGGGCTGATTATTTCCACTGATGGTGACACAATTTGGATTGCATTCAAATACGTATATTTTTTGAGTTGTACTTTTTTTGTCCTTTTTTCATATAGAAAAAGTGTAAAAATGGTTTTGGAATTTGCTTCATTGTGTCCTTGATGTTAGTATAAGCTGGGTACACACATATTCGGGCAAGTATGAGAATTTCTACAGCTACCGTATTTTCCGGACTATAAGGCGCACCGGACTATAAGGTGCACCTTCAATAAATGGCCCATTTGAAAACTTTGTCCATATATAAGGCGCACCGGACTATAAGGCACACCATTAATGCAATCACAATATAATAACTTGAAATAGTGAAAACAATAACAATTGTTCAATAATGTTAATATCACACAACACACAAAATAAACATGTAAAGCTTACTTTAAAAAGTACTAAACAAAACAGTCAGATCAGTAAACTTTAAAAGTTAAAGTTAAAGATTAAAATAATAACAAATTAACAATTTTATGAAAGTTGAATGACTTTTTTATTAGATGTATTAAGTTTGTTTTATTGTTGTTATTGTTGTATGAATAAGAAGGGTGATATTAGTGTTTGTGACTGCAGTAAACAGGCCAGGTTGCATCATGTCAGATTTTTAATCCAAATCAAATCCAAATTTTTTATTTCAACTTCAGACACAACAAATTAGTTTATAATCACAAAATAATAATCCATAGTGTTTTTGATTCATGATTCATAGTCTTTAACGGGCCACTTATGATTGATTTTATAACACAATGCTTCAGGCCAGTTTAAATTTAGACGCGAGCCAAAATTGGCCCGCGGGCCGGGATTTGGTCCATATATAAAGCGCATCTGACTATAAGGCGCACTCTCGGCTTTTGAGAAAATTTGAGGTTTTAGGTGCGCCATATAGTCCGGAAAATACGGTATTTTGACATTTTCATGAAAATTACTTTTCGATTTTCAATTAATTCACTACCCATCGCTCGTACTAAAACATGTAAAAGAACTCATTTTCCAAACCCACTATACCGCTTGCTTGCACACGCACTCTCAGACAGCAATGGTATCTCATTCTCTGCCTTTCTGACTTGCTCACACACATTCAACATTCATCAACGGGAATGTCACAGTAGTAGGTTTGAATCTTTTTTATGTACTGCAGGTTACTGCTACCCAACCACCGCACCCCACACCATTTGGTAACAGACCACAGAGATAGGAAAAAAAAATCCAAACTTCACCCACTCTTTGTGATTAGTTACCGATCAGGAGATATGTCAGCACGCCTCATTGACGAATGGTTGCCGGTCTTAAAAAAATCCGTAATAACGTGTACCGGTCCTTGGCAGAAAAAAAAATGGGGACCACTGCTGTCGACTGCAGTACTCTCACAGACACCATAATACTTTTTCGTTCTTGGAGCATATCCAGGATGTTTACATTCTTCATAACTTTAGTGTTTGGCGGATGAATTAAGGGCACAACAACATATGAAAAGCACTGAAACACTTGAATAGTATGTAAATTAACCAACCGGGGAAGTTTTATCTGTGCAAACTTATTATTACTATGTTTATTTGTATATTGCTATTGCAGCATTTGTGCATATTGATAATACATATCCACAAAATTGTATTTTGCTACAAATATAAAACAAATTTGGACTCCTTTGCAATATTGCAGAAAATAGGTGTTTGTTGCCCCCCGAAAAAAAATCGACAATGGGTGAATTTGTGAATAGTGAAGTGCGGAAAACTGTGATGCAGGGATTTCCAAGTCTGCTCTTCAAGACCTTGTCCAGTCTGTTTTTAATGTTTCCCCGGTCCAGCACACCTGAGTCACATGATCATCAGGAAACTTTGCACAACCTTGATCATTTGAACCAAGTGTGTTGGAACAAGCAAGATAGGGGCTTTTGAGGCCCGGACTTGGAGACCCTGGCAAACAATTTGCATTTTTGCACACTGCCAACGTTAGTGTCTCAAACTGGATTCAAATGAGTGGCAACAAATCATTAAACAATAATTAAGAATTGCAAATTATTCTCTGGAGAATTCAAAGACCCAACTGTGGCAATTAAGTTACCCCCCTTCTTGCTACAAAATTATCATCAGTTGAGGGTGACGTGCTGCTCCTCTCAGTTTCTTTGTTTTGCACATTTTGTCCTGTCACAAAAATACTAGTGTTAATTTAAATTTGACTCCGGTAGATCTCAGCCTCTGTTCAACATTTAGGTGACAAACAACATTCAGGACGTGCGAAAATTGATCTACTTTTTTCCTAAATGTTCAATTTAGAATCATTTCCATCTGTATCATCTTGTGTCTCCTACCCCTGATTATGCCGTTAATATGCTACTCTCAAAACCCTTGAGGATATTTAGCAATACCAGACATTGGAGACATTAAGTCTGCTTGGTAGCTACTAAAACCTCTTAAATAACTTCACATGCAATCCTAGAGTTGCACAAAATACAATATTCCAATTCCGGATGTTGCTTTTTCTGTGTAATACTGGATTTTTTAGGTTTAATGAGTACGTTCAAGCTCTTGGGGATATCTTTGAGACTTGAGGCTGTTCGTCTGCTTCCTTTGATCTAGATATAGTTGCTGTGTATTTTAAAGGTTGTTTTTTTCTCCAGTAGCCAACAGCATCAGCATGTCCCTTCCTCCTCCTTGGATGAAATATTGTTGTTGGTTTGGTTTTAATTGAAGCTCAGATTGTAGACTCATTGTACCTTTTATATGACCTTTACTTATTTTGTGTTTTTTGAACCACAATTATGATTTCCAGTGTAGTACAATTGGCACTTCATAACTCAAAGGTTGCCTTAGTATCAAGTATCCTTGAGCATAATACTCAACATTGAGTTGCTCTTGAAGGTGCACATATGTAAATGAGGAGAGGTTCAAGTATTTTTAACACCTTGAAGTTAGAACTTCAATTTATTTTCAAAATAAAGTTTGAAATATCCATTCCTAACCTACCTATACCATGATTCGCAGTTGTGTAATGAGTGCCATTTGGATTATTGCAGAACTCACTTTCATATATCACATGGACAAAAATTTAGGGACTTCAAGCCAATCCATTGACTAGTCATTAGAATATACAAGCAATGAAAGGGAAAAAAAATCTAGAAAATCTTCCAGCATTCAATGTGACTTTCAACATGATTTTAGAGTGTTTTCTTGGGGCGGGGATTCAAGCTTTTAAGTCAGGCTACTCACAACATTTGTGAAAATGTCTTCGTAAAATGAAAAATTAAAATGTTTACCTCAAGCTCCTATTGATTAAGAAGTGTGTTTCAAGACCACAATTATTTCTCGAAGGCACATGTTCCTTCATATGCAGCTTTTCTCATGACAAATTAGACAGCCTAACAAGATTTTACAGACTTGTTTAGTGTGTGAGGCATTAGTCCTGGCAGCTCATTGGCTGCTCTCCAGGTTCTGTTTTACCCAGAAGCTCTTTTCACGCTTCTGTTTGAGAAACACTCACAGTAGGTGACAGAGACACCGCCAGAGCCCGTTGTTGCTTTTGAAGTAACTGTCAATCATTTATCGAAACCAGCGGTGATGTTTGTAAACACCCCCAGATAAATTCATCCAACACTGTGACATACCAGACCACCACTGGGTTGTATAATCTCTTTTACTGCAATAAGGAATTGCATGAACAAAAAAGGCATTGTTTGTTGAGTGTTTTTATTTTTAGCATTATGCACTTGGGTACCTGTTCTCCAGTTTTGACTGTGGTAATGCCAAGTGATGTTTTTCATAGGCTAGCCACTTGAGGTTTCCTGGCAAATCGTGGATAGTGGTTATAGTGTCAGTGTTGACATTAACATGTCCCTGGCATTCAGGGTATTGGTTGCACTGAGGCTAAAATATGTCATTGCTGTGGTTATGTAAAAGAACAAGGAGTCAAAAACTCAACTCGGTTGGAAAACAGAAGGATGAAGCATCAACTGTCAAATCATTGGAACCATCTCTGGAATGTAGTCTGAAGATTTGTTTTGGGATGTGAATTGAAACAAAGAATAATTCAGCTAATGACTTGAATCTGACAGTGTGTGGGTGTGGAATGGCAAAATGTGTTCTAAATACTATACGAAGACCAAATTATTGAAAGCCGGATTAAATTTTAGCAATAGATAATAAGTGACTGAAGATGCTATTAGAATAAGTAAAAATTCTACTTTTGTCTTCCACATCCAAACTTTTTCATTGTGTTTTTTTTACTATTAAATACATGCATAAACAATGCCTTTTAGTTAATAGGACCGTTTGCAACGGGAAATAGATTGTTTAATGAAAATTGTTAGACAAGGTATAGCAAATGAAAATGCACTGTTTGAATTGAATGAAAATGGAAAATATGTAATATTTCTACTTATTTCCCAGCAAATCTAAATAAAATAAACCTAGTGATCCTTGTCTTGCACAATGTTAAAGGCATGTGAGCTGCAGATACCCACAATTCATCGCTGTACCGATATAGAAACACATCATATTTTATAAAAAGAATCAATCTGCTCCAGTTTGTCATGAACCAAGCCTCACTCTATAGGAACATGGCTCTATGGGTTGCATTATTTTTGGATTGGAACAAGACTTGCGTCGGCAAGCCATTATTATTGCAGAGGTTTATTGGTTTAAACAACAAATATTTGTATCACCTCAGTGGCAATGGTAAGGGAATTTAAGAATCCTGATGAATTAAGTTTTGTTTATCTTCTGCATAAAGATCCATGTAAGTATTATGCATTGCGATTCAATCTGAAGGATAACTGAGACAAGCTGCAACGTGTGTGTGTCTGTGTGTGTGTGTGCATTAAAAATGCTTGTCCTCATCTCCATGACAATCAACACCCATGATCCCATCTGTCTGACACACGCACATGCACACTCACACTGACTTCATACAGTGCTGTTAGTCACACACAGTCAGGGGGTAATGGCAGATGTTGTGGGACAGAAGAAGAAACGGAGTAGGAGGTCACCATGGGTTTAGCAGATGGGCTTCTTGCCGCAAAGAGTACCACTGCACTGATTATTCTTGTGACTACAAAAATGCTTTTTTTTCCCAATACGTCTTTTGGAAGGAAATACTACTTTATGTCACTGAATTCAATGTTCTCTCCTAATTTTAAAATGTCCACAACATAGATACAGGTATAAACCAAGGCCGCAAGTACCGAGACCGTGGAATTAAGCTGGTTTTGGCATCAATATCTGTATTGGTACTTGCCATCCCTACTTAAAAACATCTTTAAACATCGCTGTCCCTTTTAAAAATTCTGTTGGTACAGTAAACAGTGTATAGCTAAACACACAGTCACTTAATGTCGGCCACAATATCCAGTTCTTATACTATCTTGCATGAGAAAAAACATTATGTCTCAGACATCTGTCTTCCTTCCTTAAAAATAAATAATATTCACACCAGCACTGACCTCTGACAGGTCACTAGATGCAGGCATGGAACAAGAGAAGTTTGATGACCTAAATTTAGTCCTTTGTGTATTGTCATAGCTCTACAATATTGATGTTTATATATTATTTAGGATGTGTATTTCTATACAATACATATGAAGCATATGAAGGTGGACATGTTTGTCAGAAGAAACACAAGTTTGGCACTGCTTTCATTCCTGACTTAGACTAAAGAACTTTTCTCAACACAAGAAAACAAAAGAGAAAACAACTCTAATTTTCCCAAATTACAGGAAGCACGCACGCACGCGCACACACACAAACACACACACATGCACACGCACACACACACATACAGAAATGGGAGGTAACTGGACAATAAACATCTGTTCAGTCTTTTATAAATGCTGTCAGCCTGCCACTCCTTTCTTAACACTGCTACTCCTGAGTGTGTATGAGTGCGTGTGTGTGTGCACCCGTGTGAGGGATTAACTGCTGACTTCACTTTGTTTGTTTTTGCTCGCATGAGCGTGTGTGTATGGTGGGATTAGTTGCCAGTTTGTGCGCGCGTGTATGTGTGTGTGCTTGTGTGCATGTAGTACAATAGAGGCGGGATGACAGCGCTCTAAAAATGCTCTTAAACCACCGTAACATTTTAATCTCGTGTAAATCATAATTTAATTAGAGAATTTGAATACGAGTGTGTGCACACGTGCGTGTAAGCTTCTCGCCAGTATGGGTGGTCAGTTTAACTTTTGTTACGCCATGCATGAGATGCATTTAAAATCTGAATGTGTATGTTTGCGTGTGTGTATTCAGGGATTTTCAGGAATAGAGGATGAAGGAGTGTGCGGTACTTTGGGGATTGGAATTGTGTGTGTGTGGGTGGGGTGGGGGGCGTGGGGGGGGGGGGTTAAGAAGCCCGGCAGGATAGCAGACTCTCATCATACTGCACAGTCTGACCCTTGATCCCTTTGGAGATTCTCTAACCATCTGCACTTTCCATATATTACACATTTGCCTTTATTATATCTTACAGTACAGTTACATACCAAACTGTGACATTTACTGTAATTAATACTGCTATGTTTTGCATTTATGGATAATTTCCATGTTTAATGGGATAAAACTGGGTTTCTCTGCACACAACCTGTTTTAAGATGTATGTTTGTTGAGGTTGGTGTAAGTCCAGAGACAGCAGGGGTTTTTCGATCCTCACAAAGCCCAGCAGGACAGCAGGTTACCGAGCACAGTAAATGTGCCAACCCCCTTAAATCCTCTGGAGGTTCTTGTGGCCATCTGCACCTGCCGTTTTGAAGGGCTGTATGTAAACTACCAGAAGAAATGAAACTTTGAAAACTAAGTTATACCTTCCATTTGCTGTGAATATTGAATATTTTACAATCAAAGGTTTTCATTGGCAATTAATGCACAATTTGTTTCTAAAGTGATATTTTACTTACAGTTATATAGTGTGTCTGAAAAGTGGGTGCAAGTGCAGTACAGTGAGACATTTAAAAGACTATTAAAATTCAAATAAATCTGTTGCGCAACCACATTATGCACGGTAACGTCATGGATGGAAACTTTGTGGCGCATTGTTGGGAAAACTTTACATGGACCTGCTAGCAAAATGATTTGAAAATCTAAAAAAGCTACACTCATGCTATTTCAACCTCAAATGTTCTTCAAGCTCCCATACTCATTCAATCACACATCAGTGATAATGATGTATTATTAAATAAATAAATAAATAAACAAACAAACAAACAAACAAACAAACAAACAAACAAACAAACAAACAAACAAACAAACAAACAAACAAACAAACAAACAAACAAACAAATAAATAAATAAATAAATAAATAAATAAATAAATAAATAAATAAATAACTAACTGCATTCTATGTATCCCCTGCAAGCTGGAAGACTGTATGAGTGGAACAGTGCAGCATAAACTAGTGTGTTTTATGAGGCATCTGATGTGCTTCTCCTGATGTGTGTTTTATTGCTCATGTTTGAAACCTTCATGTCCTACAATGGCAGCACTAAACGCATCTGCTGTGCACTTGGAAAACCAACAGGGGAAACACAAGAAATTCATATTTCGTTTTAAAGAGATGACTGATACCCTTGTTCTTGTCCCTCCCTTACATCCGCTGCAGAGATTAGTGAACCATAACAATCACTGTGAAGATTTTACCGCATTTGATAAAGCATCCATTTCTTATGCTTTTCTTTATCTGCTTTCCATTAATTCAGCTCCATGTGATTCTAACACTTGTGTGCTTGATTTATACCCAGGTTTTACATTGTACAATACCAGAAATTCATCCATCCATCTGTACCTACGGGGGTGGCGAGCATGCTGGACCCTATCCCAGCAGTCATTGGGAGTAGGCGGGGGACTCCCTGAACTGGTTGACAGCATCTTGCTACACACATTGGTACACAAAGATGTGGATTTGGATTTTGTCAAATACACTTACCCCAAAATCTGACTTAAACTTTGGTGCGACTTATATATGTTTTTTTTCCCCCTTTATTGTGCATTTTATGGCTGATGCAACTTGTACTCCGGAGCGATTTTTAGTCCAAAAAATACGGTACTATTTGTCATCTTTTTCAGATGCTTTGGAAGATTTGCTTTTGCTGCAACTACTCATCCCACCTTTCTGAAAACAGCAACTGTTTATTTTGACTGACATTTTAATTAAAATCAGAGTTAAATTAGAATACCAATCTACTAACATAAAAGTGAATAACTGTACTAAATATAACTGAGAAGAAACACTTCTGCTAAGTAATTTACATGGCCACAGGTGGTCATTTTTATATTTCTATAATGGCACTGAAACACTCTCACGAGTGTTGTAAATTGATGATGCTTTTTCTGCTCAGGATATCAGTTGACTTAACAGAATCAGTTTATTGAATAATCCCTTTCTATATATTTCTTCTCTGTTTTCCTTACCTTTGTCATCCTTTCAAAGGGTAAAGTAAAAGAAGAAAGTTCAAGCAAAAAAACCAAAATTTAAGCTGATAGTGGTTTACAAAATGATTTTTTATTACATGTTGAAAAACAACTTAGTCCCATTTGCATGCATCATCAATAATCACTGTCGGGGCATCATTTCATTAAAACAGATACTTTCTCTTGAGACAGCTACGTTACAATGCACATGTTTCTGGATGAATTTCAGCTGCTTAACAGTCACATGGCAGCAGTCAGCTCTGGCTGCAGGTTTTGCTTCTTATTTGGCACAGTGAGTTGGCAGAGGAAAGGAACCAAAATAAAGCAGTTAAATGGAAAATACCAGTCAACCATTATCAGCATTGCTATTAAGCACACACACGCACGCATACACACACACGCACGCACACACATGCCCCCGTACACACACACAAACGCACGCATGTACGCACACAACCACACACACACACACAAACACACACAAATCCACTGTTTTTTCAACACTTCAGTTGCAGTGATGAATGAAGATTGATAATCTGGTGAGAGAGGGAGAGTGAAATCGAGCAAAGCTTGTCATTCTCTGTGTGTACTGTGTGCGTGCGTGTGTGTTTGTGTGCCTGTGTGTCTGTGTACGGGGGCATGTGTGTGTTTTATCACCCCAAACCACTGTTTGTCAACCCTGCTCTGATTGGATCAAACTATGAATACATAAATAAACAGGCTCTTCATCTGTAATCACACCCATGCCTCTTGGCTGCTTCACTTAATTATGCATGTTTATGTAAATGCAGAGTGTTGATGAGATAGTAACAGATATCACAGATTGACTCTAATGGATTCAGTGAGAGAGAGAATTAAAGGGCTTGGAGGTGAAGGAACCCCTACCAACAGGCCCACCATGACAAACGCCTTCTCTAGCTGCGTGGGACTCATGGGGATTTTTATGCAGCCTGGCAGACCTGTAATCATGGTTATGTCATTTTAAGATAATGAACAACTAATACAGTAGATTGGTGGCTGCTGTCAGAGAAGACAGAGTGGATCAAAAATCTATCTGATCCTAAGTCTAGTAACTGAGAAGGCATGATTCAGTTTGACCAAAGACATCACATCTACCACATATCAGTGTAGGGCTTGCTGCGCGTTTTCCAATTTGGCAGACCGGTGTCCGCCAACCGGGCAGGCTGGCTCAGCAAGAAGAAACGTCTTGGAGATGCGCCTGGTGAGAGAAAATTTGGTCGCAGAAAGTCGATCTAAACATTATGCCTGCTAGTGTCGTGCAGGGTAGACAGCTCTTCTAGTGTGATATATTTTATTCATAAATATGTAAACAGCGGGCGTCAAACCCTCTAAATTTACAATAGGGTGGCACAGCCATGGGGGGTGCATAAGAACTGATCTGTGGTAGAGGACAGACTACAAGGAGCAACAATTGGATCGCTCTTTTTACTTTTTACCTCATTTTTTATTATTTCGAATTTTGTTACTGAATCAATATTCTATTTGCATATAACATTTATTTAAACATATTCACATTCACTCGCTGCCATGGTAACGAACATGACAACGCAGAGAGGCTGTCTAGGAAGTGGTGAATTTGCATGAGACCCTTTGCTGTGTACAGAGCTGTAGTACAAAATGTACTGTGATTGTTGAGTTTATCAAGACACCAGGGACCAGTTTTAATTTATGAAATTCTATGTCTAATGAATTTTAATCGGATACCCCTGCTCCAGCAAATCTCCTACTAAGACGTGTACCTTGTTACTTGTTATTTCTCCCATCAATATTATCAGTGGTGAACCATTTCTTTGGGACTCTGCCTTTCAGTCGGCCTATGCTGCCTCAAGTTAAAATGAGTTAATATAAAGGTCCCTCCATCGCACATATCACTTAAATCACAATTAATCAAAGGTTCCACTGAGACCTAAGACCCGCATTTATATACAAATCTTTCATTCCTGTATTTTGAAAACGAGTCGATCAACTTTATGGATATTTTAGAACATCTCCTTGAGGTTTAGCTTTTCGAGTATTAAGAATAACTTGATCACATACTAACCACATATTTTTGTATGCTTTTTGTTAGTGGTTTATCTCAAATGAAGAAATAAACCAAAAGATGTAGTTTCAAGTTTTGTGGTGCAGTTCTAAAAGAGGTGTAAGAGAGATATTTATTGTGTGTAAGAGAGTGAGAGAGAGAAAATGAAAATGCAGGCAGATTGACAGACAAATTAGTCTGTCTCCACACATAGAAGACAGCCTGATTACAATCAATAATCTATCAACTACTGCCTGACAAGATGTATTAATCACAGGGCAAGCGAGTGCGACATAAATACCCAAAGATGACCACAATGTGCAAGGCATCACATACATCAATGGTGTTTAGATTTCAGGAAGTAGATATTGGTTCAAACTGATGATAAGTCAAGTCAATCGACCTTTTCACCGTGGTGCCACACACACTTTGGAAAGCTGAGAGACTGAGTTTTCTCTGGTGACAGCACTAGTAAATGAACCTATCTATAATATTTGACCATGTCAGCTCAAAATGGCTTGGATGATTATTTTAGCCATTTTTCGAGGAGTTCAAATGCTGCTTGGATTCATGCCATGTGTGCTGTTTTGATGGCGAAATGGATGTTGACTAGAAGGCATCATGTTTTGCTAAATTACTCCAAGTCAACCCAATCAAACATTTCATACATATTTATGATGAAATGCCATCCACAAACACGATGATGGCGGTCTGGTTCCCAGTCTGTCTACTGATGTGGCTGCATAGCCTATCGGCCGTGTTGCTCTCGTCTCTGGAGAATTAGTTACAACACCCTCTTCATTTATTCTTATCTGTAACTTTTGATACATCAATATGATTTGTTTTCCAAGGAAAAAAAACAAACCATACCAATGCCTCAAATTTTGCATCCCAAACCTAGCTTGTATAAGGTGAGCTCTATTCCCATCAGCTTTGTATGCAAAGCCAATTCTGAGACACTCATTTAGTTCTGTTAGATTTCTTACAACATATTTCTCAAGTCATTAAACTAAAAGAATTATAAGGAGATTTTTCAACCACAAAGTAGTAGTTTGACATGGCAGGTTGCAAATGCATTTTTTGCCATATTACAGAAATAGAAAATCCTTGTGATTTGTTTATCTGCCTTTTAATTGGAAGTATAAATTTAAATTTTAGCATTAATACATTGAGTCAAACATAATTGTACTATACATAATCCACTTGGTACAGAAATCAACAATATATGCATGGACATATGCTTTATAGTGACACATATGGTTTGTGGTTCACATATGTGTCAAGGTTATACTATAGTTCTTGTCTCATCTCTGGAGGCTCGATTTTGCTGGCACGATTTTGTCCGGATCTGACAGAACTACACAAAGCACCACAGCTTCAGCCAACTAACCAGAGCCATGTGTATATGCATACAGTATATACTATTTAAGGGCTGTGCACAAATGAGTCTTAACTCTTTCGATTGGGCATGGCATATTAATAATCGATTTATAATTTATGCACTCTGATGAGATGGTGTGATGTCACGGTAAATATATATATATATATACATATATATATATATAAAAAGAAACACACATGGGGAATTTTCACAGTTGGTATCAACAAACTGTTAATGTGTTTTAATTACACTGAGTTGTTTCCAGCTGGAATCACGCCAGCTCTTCCTGTGGAGTCGCCATCCTGATCCAAGATGCCTGGATGGCCCCTCCATATGTTGACAGGATGCTTTGAGCTTGCTTGTTAGCCCTTGCTGTCAAAAAAAAAAAAGAAAGAAAAAAACTCAAGGTCAGGCAACGGCTCGTTAGGAACCTTAACAGACAAACGGATCTTTAATGAAGGAGAGCATGGTAACGAGTCCTGTGAGGGTTGCTTAAATTCTGTTCAGATGTTTTGGAACGAACCAGTCATTATATTATTCTCCTTAATGAAAATTGTTTTACCACATTAATTTGTAATCATAAGAACCTAAGAAAAATGCACATTTTAAAAATATTTCTGAATACAGTTGACTCTTTATTTTCCTTGAGTTTTCTTTTCCTCAAAGTCTGACCAAAAGTGAATTTTATGAAAATGTATTCCTCATATGAAATAATGACTCAGTTAATCTTCACCCCCCCCCCCCCCAAATAATATCACTTTTACTGAAAACGTATGATGATAGTCAACAAAGAGGAAATTGGAGGGAGGAGGAGAGGTCTTTGTTTAGTAGCTTGTTGAAAAGTAACAATCAATAAATAGTCATACAAAACTTTCAAAAAACAAAGTTTTTATTGGCACGCTTTTTGTGTCATTGAATTCCATTAGAGGTTGCTATGGACCATTTCGCACTGTACGATAACCAAATGTATACGTAAAAATTGGGACAAATTTATGGGAAAATACATCATAAACCAAATCATACAAAAAGGTAGGACATACACAAACCGAGGTTAAACTGTAATAATCGGTTTGGTTGAACAGTTGCAACTATTTTGTTTGGTTGCATTACCTTCTCAGTTCTCACATTTTGTTACCATTGCTGGTGGATATTAACAACACTGGAGATTAAAGTTTCTGCCATTTTTAATGAATATCACATGGCCCAGAGACACCAAATCTGTCTAAAATGCCTCAATTGATGGTTGAAAGCCAACATCCACCCAAAACTGCTATTTGTAGAGGCGACTGTTTGTGTTTGTGACAAGACTCTTGGTGTTACTCATTTGTGTTTGTTTTTCGCCTCTTGTGCTGCATTATTTATTGTTTGGTGATGAATCATTGTTGAAAAGTGTCTGAAAGCATTCCTGGTTTGGTTCCTTGTTTCTATAAAATAAACCTGAATTGAATCGGGCTAAAATAGTGCAGCTAGGCACACGCTAGATGAGCAATGTCAAACTCAAGGCCCGGGGGCCAGATACGGCCCACCACATTATTTTATGTGGCTCTCCAAAGCAAATTGGGCATCGACTTCATGTGTTAATATCAAAATTATAAATTGTCTTCACTTTTAAAATACGGAGATATTACATGCAATTGTTGTTAGCATTCATTTATTTCAAATATTTGAACAGTTTTACTAGCCTCTGATGTCAAAACTACAATCAACATCAATTTGTTGTGATTTGTTTATAGTCATAGTGGCCCTCCGAAGGATATTATGACTACGGTACGGCCTGTGACAAAAATTACTCTCTGCTCTAGATGATCACAGATGATTAATTTTGTGATCAAAAGCACCTTTCCAATGGCTGGGTTACACATTTCTGTTGGTGGGAAGTCTGTAGCACTGGTAAAACAGTGGATGCAAGACACTGTCACTTGGTTAAGACAAATCACAGGGATTTGTGGCATCCTATGTCACTCTGTTTGATTAAATGCACTCGCATTACACAAATAAAACTCTTTGTATTTTAGATTTCACATACCTGAAGTTTCCACCCCACAAAATGTGATGCGCTCTAGTCATCGCTTCAGATGGCGTTTCATCCGATTAAGAGGGAGGTATTTCATTAGATCTGCTCTAAAATCAAATAGTTCTGTAATGAAGTGGAATTTTTTTCTCAACGCACTATGACTGAACAAGCTCAAGCTGCTGTAGTGTCTTCAATCTCCCTCTTTTTTGTCTGTCTTCTTTTTTCCTCTCCCATAAAAATGACCGCACAGCTCCCCCACCCATATCTTCATATCCGCATTTACTGCTCATGCTCATCTTACTTCACCTCCCTTTTCATGGGATACCCATGCCCTCTTCTTCTCATGCCGTCAATCGTCCTCCCCCATTTACCAATTTTCCTTCCATTACTTATCTTTTGTTCTTCTTCCACCTCCCTTTTCACCTCTTCTTTTTTAGCAAGAGAACAAATTCTACTACTTCTGTTCCACTCTCCCCCCCTCCTCAGGATTGCTGTGAAATAAAAGATTACAGGCAGACGAGTCATTATTTTCAGTGATGGCAGCCATACATCACTGAAAATGCACCAGCGAGCGAGAGAGAGAGATGAGGGTGGGTGGGTCAAGACTAAACTGGAATGAAGAGACTCTCGTACTTTCCTTTTTTTGTCTTTTGTTTTCATTCTGTCTTTGCTTGGCTTTCCTCTCTCCCTCTGAACCAGTCTGTGTGAAATTAATGGTGACTACCAAGGCTATTATCAAACTCAGTGCGTGTTTGTGGTGATAGAACACAAAAACAAACACAATATAAAAACAGATGTGCAAACTGCAATTTTTTTTACAAAGTCAGTATGGATGTATTGTATTTATTTTTCACTCGAAGTAATTTATATTAGTTATGGAAAGAGGGCAAGGTTGGGAGGACTACTTTAAAAATGTTTTACCTATGGGTATTCTTCAACTGTTAAAAATGTCATTATAATCTAAGCAACAAAATACTTCTTACTACTAAAATACTACTAATTTCTTTCTTTCTTTCTTTCTTTCTTTCTTTCTTTCTTTCTTTCTTTCTTTCTTTCTTTCTTTCTTTCTTTCTTTCTTTCTTTCTTTCTTTCTTTCTTTCTTTCTTTCTTTCTTTCTTTCTTCCTTACTTACCGTATTTTCCGCACTATTAGGCGCACCGGATTATAAGGCGCACCTTCAATGAATGGCCCATGTCAATATATAAGGCGCACCGGATTATAAGGCGCATAAAATAGAAGCTATACCCCAACAAACTGAGGTTGACTAGGGTTGCGGTATGCATCCACTAGCCAATAACAAACGAGCCCTCTGTAAATAATCGCGTTTCTCAAACGATCTCCTATAAAATGATCGGAACTGACTAAAGTTCGATCTAATGCATTGGTACTACTTACCTATGTTTCCCTTCCATATCGATCCGTAGATTTACTCGAAACATTAACAGAGCAGCCTATTTTGACATGAAATAGCCTGGTGCGTATAGCAGCTATCGTTATAGCATTAGCCATCCGCAAATTCCCATGAGCCTCAGCTCGCAATCTCCCATGAGCCTCAGCAAAGTTTCTCAAACGATCTATAAAACGATCGGAACTGACTAAAGTTCGATCTAACACATTGGTACTGCTTACCTATGTTTCCCTTCCATATCAATCCGTAGATTTACTCGAAACATTAACGGAGCAGCCTATTTTCAAATGAAATAGCCTCGCGGGTACAACAGCTATTCGGTGACGCCCCCTGACTACAGTTGCCGTAATGTTGGGAAGCGATGCGACCTTGTAATTTACTAGTCGTACTAAAACGTACTGAAACATTTTGGCAGAGCACTGCGTACAACCAGTATGGATCAACAAATTCATCAATTGATCCATATATAAGGCGCTCTGCATTATAAGGCGCACTGTGTTTTTTTTTAGTAAAATGTAAGTTTTTAGGTGCGCCTAATAGTGCGGAAAATACGGTACTTACATACTGACTTACTTACTTACTTATTTGTTTATTTAACATTTGTTCACTCATTTATTTATTTATAGACTTTTTATCATGTTGACACGGGACATATAACAAATGTAGTTCACAAAAAGAAAGACAAGGATTTTGATTATTTCAACGAGATTTCAATGATTTATGTATAACTGATCAGTGACTCATCGCAAAACAAAAGGCTGGTTAACTTGTTGATTCACACGGGTTATACGCCAGAATAAAGGAAGAAAATAAAAACAAGTATTGTTGACACATAGAAAGAATTTGACAGCCAAACAAATTTGTTTGAGAAAATTGAACCTGGCATGTGGACCAGGAGGAAGTGTATATATTGGGTCTGGTCAATAAAGTGACAGTGACGTTGGTTGGCGTGTTATTCCGACACAAGCTCACAGGGAGCTGAAAAGTCACAAACAATCTGAACAATAATCACCCCGTGAACCTGCCGAGAGACATCTTGACAACTGCCACACAAATTCAGTTGGCCTTTTCATGGGAAGAAAAAACACTATGATCTTCTCACTGATGCAGCTAATCTAGAGCGCGTGAAAGCAGCAGTGACACTTCACTTCACAAACAATCTTTGTATTTTTGTTTGAAGAAATAACACCATTCTGGCATTGTGATGCTTACAGTTATCATTTTCATGGGTCATGTGTCAATCGGAATGTCTTTTTAGATGTAGCTATTTCACGCAACAAATTAGAGGTGGACAGCCTAAGATATTAATCAACAATAAATCTGTTATTAAATTGATAAGAATGATTTTTGACAGTCAAATAATCATTAAGATACCTTTTTTTATTTTTTATCAAATTATCACAGTCTCAGCTTGTCAACACTTAATATTGTCTTATCTCTGTCATTCTCAATGAGATTTATTATCTTTGTGTCGAATCAAAATAAAACATTTGTTTTGCTTTAACTTTGGAAAATCAATGATCAACATTTTTGCCGATTTCCCAACATATTACAGTACAGCGCATTAACTGAATCAAAGTTATATTTTATTTTCTGTACTATTAACTTGAAAAAATGTATTCCTGAATAAAGGGATGCAAATAGAAACATATTTTTTTCAGATCCATTTTGTTTAATCAACAAAATATTTAACAGAATAATTGATTATTAGTTGGAGCCCTACAAAAAAGTTTTCATCAAGTATGCTTTTGTGACCGACCTGAAGGTTTTTTTTCTTCAGAGCAGTACAAACCATTACGTTTTGTTACGACCCAGTTGGTGGTTTTATATTTAGAGCATTTTTAAATGGAATAACTTTTGAAGGTTTCACGGCTGTTGAATAGTCAAATGGTGCTACTGTGCATTTTGTTCAAGAGAAGAAAAATGTTTCAAAAGCAAGCACATCTGGGTTGTACAGTTTTGATGATGTACCAAAATACGACAACACAATGATAATGAATTCCACTTGATTGATATACACAAAGTCATTCTCAAAGTGCCAGAAAAATAGGAAGCAGATGTTTTAAAAATGTTCACAAAATGTAATAACATTGTTATTACAATACTCACTGTATGACAGTCAGAAAACACAATTCCTAAATAGCAACAGCTCATAATGGTGACAGTTTTGCTTCTGTGTTGGAGAACTGTTGACTCATTGACTGTGAGCACAGCACTGGCAGGTTGGTGGTGTAACCATTCCATCTGTTCAGCCCCTGGGCCCTGACGCCATGCAGGTCACCTCTGCTTTAGTACTACTAATTAGCTTAATGAGCCCATGTCTTGGTGGGCTGACAAACAAGTGCAACCTGAACGAGCAGCTCCACTTTGCTGGAGCAGAGAACACACATTGCCTGGCAGCTTCTGACCTAAATACAATTCAAACACACATTCTCACACACTCACACACATACTGCTCGTTTCACTGTATGGCTCAAATTAAGTCACAGAATAGATCTAATCACCCACTGACTTTTGTGTCAAATGAAAGTTAGAGTTAATTGAATCCATCACACATTGATGCCATTGAAGCAGATCTAAGCAGAACTAACTTGTCCACATGGCTGGAACAGGTCTATTCAGGTAATGAGTTCTGACTGCGTCATGAATATTAAGCCCATCTCTTCAAACTTTGTATTGTGGACCTGTCACATACTGTGTGGAGAATGCAGGATTTAAATGTCAAACTGCTTTAATTTCACAGTCATCACTTTGTGTTAAAATCACTCAAGAATTGAGTCAACCAACTAAGTTGTCAGGGCAACAATACATTATGATGTTAATTCTCATATATAAGGCTGACGTCTGCCGGTCGGTTGGCTGGATGGTTGGTCGAGAAGCTCTTGTTTGACAAAATTCTTTGGTTGAGCGAATGCTGATGTCAGTTTCGTGGCAAGAAAATGACTTTGGGTTACATTATTATTATTATAGGTGCCAGAAAGGGATAAACAGACTGCAGAATTTATTATGAATTAAAATAAAATTTAATAAATATATGTCTAAAAGTTATAGTCATGAAATCATTTACCAACCGCTCAAAAGGTTGAAGGTTGTAAAGTGTTTGATTGATGTTTTACTATTACAACACAGGTGTCAAACTCAAGGCCCGGGGGCCAGATACGGCCCGCCACATCATTTTATGTGGCCCGCGAAGACAAATTGTGCATCAAATTCGTGTGTCATTACTAGAATTGCAAATTATCTTCACTTTTAATATCTTTTTTTTTTTTTAAGTATTTGACCAGTTTTTACTCAGCAGATTTGAAAACAAGTTATTTGTCCGTTTGTTTTGTAGCTTTTACTGTATATAATATGAGGTGCTCATACATTTATTTGGGTTGACTGTCATAATGGCCCTCCGAAAGAAGCTATGACTACGATGAGGCGCGTGAAAAAAATGAGTTTGACACCCCTGTATTACAACATTAGACACGCTACAGATGAGGAACGTAATAAAAAGTGATACTTAGAGCCAAAACTGAAATCATAAGGACATTGTCAGTCGAAACACACCAAAAGCCCTCTCACAACCATGAGATTTATATGGTTCTCATTTTTAAAAATTGTTTTTACCATACACAAACAAAAGGTAGAGAGTTGTGCCACAATGCAAAAAAGCACAGCTCTAGTTTGAAGGTGGTAAAAAATGAGAGGAAGATTTAAAGTAACACAATCTCTGTATAGTATTCTTGGGGAAAATGAAGGAGAGAACACAGCAGTATTACGATATGGATGAGCAGGTTTCTGAAGAGGAAAAGTATCATCCAGAGAAAACGGCACACCTGATGGGTCTAATAAGGCAGTCAGCAGTGGCGCAGTTGCTCCTGCTGAAAGATTCAGCCCAAAAACGGCAAGTTATTTTATTGGGCAGCTACTGCAAATGTGATCTGAACAAGCTCTGGTTACTTTGACAAGAATCACGTTTATGCCATTTTCCCCCAAAACAGTTGTCATTGTTATTAAAAACGTTGGTAGAAAAAAGTTAACATTGACATGATGCAGCAACACATTTGGAAAAGAATACCGGGATGCTTACAACATATTGGCATTCTTGCTGGGTTGTGTAGATCATGAAATGAGGCCACTGTTAGTTTTGAGGACGCATCAACAGGCAGATGTATTTTGTGGGGCAGCAACGTCACTTCAGACCTTTCAAATGATATCAAGAGTCCTCAGATTTGACAACAGAGATACCAGATGCAGATCTGACAAGCTTGGCCCCATTAGGGACGTCTGGGATGGATGGAAGCGCATCCTTCCACTGATATTCAACCAAGAGCCAGAGGTGACAGTGGATGGACATCTTGTTCCTATCTGGGGAAAATGGTGCTTCCCCCAATGACCGAGGAAGGAGCATACAAACAGAGTCCAGCTCAAATGCAAAAAAACAGCCAACATTTGTTTGGTACAAACAACACTGGAAAGTCAAAAATCTGAACACTGGATATAGATTTTATTCACCAAGTATTACCCTTGAAAATAAATTAACATGATGGGAAAAGTCAAGAAAAATAAACCTGAGTTTCCTGCTCAAATCTTCCCTGTGTGGAATTTGCATGTTCTCCCCGTGATCACGTGGGTTTTCTCCGGGTACTCCGGTTTCCTCCCACTTTCCAAAAACATGCTTGGTAGGCCGATTGAGCACTCTAAATTGTCGCTAGGTGTGAGTTCAAGTGCGAATGATTGTTCGTCTCTGTGTGCCCTGCGTTTGGCTGGCAACCAGTTCAGGGTGTCCCCCGCCTACTGCCCGACGACTGGAACAAACACACAAAAAACTGGTGAGCCGTGATTGGTTGTGACCTGGCAACTGTGATGTCATTAACAGTTGAATAAGAATCGGTGTATTTTTAATTCATATTCTAGAAACGAAAATTAATCAGAATTCTGTGTTGCGACTAGTTGGATTGCACAGAACATATAAAGTAACGTTTGTGGTTGACTTGCCCATCAACTACTAATATGGTGAATAAAAACTCTTGAAGTCTTGAAGTAATATGACTTTCCATAGGTTAAGTGTAAACTTTTTTTTATTTGAGGTGAATCTAATACATCTAAATCTGTCTGTCCTCATTTTAAAAGTCCTTTCGCCATCGCTTCCATCACTGGCCAGTCCCTCCATCGTCAGTCTGGGAAAAAAATCATTGTCCAAACTCTCATGAATAGGATTTTAGAAAAATCCCTTTACTTCAGTTTCATTTTAAAGCAAAGTTTCTTTTCGTTATAAGATTTGTCCTGTCCACAAAGTTTTTTTTCTTTTCAAAACTTTCATTTATAGTTCCTTTCCCCCATCCAACTTATATTTTTCATCTCCATTGTTATCTTGAGCATCTACAATGAGTCACCATCATCATCACAGTATTCTCTTGAGGCCTTAATCATCCTGGGGACTTGTCGCTAATGTGTAATTGTTTTCTTGCACTCTGCTAGACACAGCTGGTTGGAAAAATACTATAAACACTATATGGTCTGTAATCAGTCATAGCTGAGTTGGAATAGAGTGCTAGGGTGTGTGATAATACTCTGTTAGATTTCCCATGCCTTCTACAGTATATAACAATAGTGACAACAGCTTTCTGTTGCAAAATGATCTTTTGACACAAAAAGGAATGGTGGGTAAAAAGAGAGCATCCACACACATACACACAACTTGATTAAAGCTTAAAGCATTTTCTTGCATAGCTCAAACCTGAAACATACATTGCGAGTTTATATCATTGTGTATGTTGTATGTATTGTGTGTGTGGGGAGGAGTTGTGCATGCACAAAGCTCTCACTTTGCTTCGAGCTTTTTCTGTGGCTCCGCCATAATCCCCTGCAGAACCACCACCGATGATGATGCGTTGACCCTTGAACATATGCTGCGGGGAGTGTGCGTGTGTATGCATGTGTGTGCACAGTTGTGTGTGAGTGTTTGCATGTGTGCGGCAATATTTATTTTCCTGCAAAAGGGGAAGTAGAGCTGGACAAGTTGATTTGTCGGACTGGAACCAGACACGGAATGTATGCTTGGAAAACAAAGAGTGTGCAACTGTGGGAAAAAACATCCGTTGTAGCTCAAAAGCAGTGATCGTACATATTAAAAGTGAGAGAGAGGCATAAATGAAAGAGTCATCCAAGATCAAGATCTCATCTCACTGCTTGACTGACAGTGACAATTACAAAGACACCATGAAAGATGCAAGACAACTTGATGGTGTCACAGCCACTATCATCTTATATATTTGTAACAAAGTGTGCAATGCATTCTTAACTCAGCTTTTGTAACGTTCCCATAACAAGTTGGCCCCTTTCCCCCATCTAAGTGTGACCATTTTCCAATTCCATTTTTTTGTTTTTGTTTTTGGTGTACCTAAATATTATTACAGCAAATCGAACGTTTTCGATCAAAGTTGCCTGGAAAACAATTTGAAGTTGCTGCACACTAAGGTTTTGATAATCCATTCATCCATTTTCTATACCGCTTGTCCCCACGGGGGCGTGCTATCCCAGCAGTCATCGGGCAGTAAGCAAGGGACTCCCTGAATTGGTTGCCAGCCAATCGCATGGCTCACAGAGACGAACAACCATTCGCACTAACACCGAGGGACAATTTGGAGTTTTCAATTACCCTACCAAACATGTTTTTGGGATGTGGGAGGAAACCGGAGTGCCCGGAGAAAAACCACGTGGGCACGGGGAGAGCATGCAAATTCCACACAGGGAGGGCCGGAGGTGGAATCGAACCCGCACTCTCCTAACTGTGAGGCGGATGTGCTACCCAGTGCGTCACCGAGCCGGTTAGTTTGTTATTAATTTTTTTCTTCAAAAATGCTTCCTAGAGTAGAGTAGAGTAGAGTAGAGTAGAGTAGAGTAGAGTAGAGTAGAGTAGAGTAGAGTAGAGTAGAGTAGAGTAGAGTAGAGTTGGTAGGGTAGAGTAGAGTAGAGTTGGTAGGGTAGGGTGGGGTAGGGTAGGGTAGGGTAGGGTAGGGTAGGGTAGGGTAGGGTAGGGTAGGGTAGGGTAGGATAGGGTAGGGTAGGGTAGGGTAGGGTAGGGTAGGGTAGGGTAGGATAGGGTAGGGTAGGGTATGGTATGGTAGGGTAGGGTAGGGTAGCGTCGAGGAGGGTAGAGTAGGGTAGCGTCGAGGAGGGTAGAGTAGAGTAGAGTAGAGTAGAGTAGAGTAGAGTAGAGTAGAGTAGAGTAGAGTAGAGTAGAGTAGAGTAGAGTAGAGTAGAGTAGAGTAGAGTAGAGTAGAGTAGAGTGGAGTGGAGAGGAGAGGAGTGTATTATAGAGTAGTGCTATTATAGAAACTCCACAGCAATTCATTGTGTGATACTGATCAATCTATAATGATTTCCAACAAGTGGCCATCATTTTAGAGCACAAAGTACAAAACAGATATGTAGCCAATACCTTAGAGGTTCTCACACACTACGAACGTGGCCAAACCCAATTTGAACGGACAATAAAAAAACACACTGAAACCATTGGGCCCTGCACATCTACCAATGTGATGCGTTACAACTTGGCAGCTCTCCATGTGCTGGTCAGAGGTACCCTGATTGTCATGAGGTACCGCAACAAAATTCTGCATTCTGAGGATCCCCTCGTTCCTTTTGATGCATGACAATGCTAGGCTTCATGTGGCTGCAGCAGTTCCCAAAGGATCTAGATGCAACTTAGGGTGTATTCAGACCTGACTGTTTGGTCTGGTTTGAATGGACCAGGATTCGATTGTAACGCTGGTCCGGACCTTTTGTGCAGGTGTGAATACACGCAAAAGAATTCTGGTGCGGATTAAAGAAACGGACCGAGACCTACTTTTTCAACTGGTCTCAGTTCGCTTCCAAACAAACTTTGGTACGGCTCGCTTCAGGTGTGAATACAAACAGCGAAGTTCCGCAGCACAAATATGCAGAGCAGAAACGCAGCCCGTAGGACTCGCATGTTTTCCTCTGTTTCCACGTTTGCCCAATGGGAGCACAGATTGCCACAAGCATGGATGCGTATACAGTAGTCCCTCGTTAATCGCGGATAATTGGTTCCAAAAACCACCCGCAATAAGTGAAATCCGCGAAGTACGGTCGGTCACCAACAAGAAGTACTGGGCAGGCTAACAGGTCAGCAGAAAGAGGCTAATTTGCGATCGTGCTAACACGCGAAAACGGACTTCTAAAGGAATGTAAACGAACATGTGGAGCAATACTACATTGTCCTAAAGGTTAGACACATGCTTCCTCAATTTAGAAGTTTTATTTTGACTTTTAAATGTTTTTTTAATTTTGAAAAAAAAATCTGTGATGTAGTGAAGTCGCGATAAACGAAACGCGAAGTAGCGAGGGATCACTGTACTTCACTTGCAAAATGCACAGTCTGAATAAGAACTGCACTAACCGAAATTAAGTCGGCTTTTGGTCCGGACCAAACATGCAGAAGAAAGGACTTTTCTGGTCTGAATACACCCTTACTCTCAAGCTTTGCCCTCCACGTCTGTTTTGTATCCTACTGCACAGTCCACTTTTTCAGACTTGAACTCATTTGGCAGCACCTCGAGCAAAAGGCACTGAGGTTAAGAACAATTAGGAATCTGTAAAGGAGAGGAAAGATGGCTCTAGTGACAGCAGAATGATGGGAGGAAAGGGAGAGGGAGGAGATCTCATCATTCCCTATGGATGCACCCCTCCTCCATTGTCATGCTTCAGCAATTGTGATTGACAGCATGCAACCCCCCTTGACACGCACACACACACACGCACACACACGCACACACACACATCTTGAAATATACACTAAATTTGAACCACAGAGGCCTCTAGGTACTTGTGGGTGTTTGTTCTTTATTTGTGTACGTTTGTTCTTGTCACGAGTGTGCGAGTGTACATATTTGTGTAAGAGTCTTCCTACAAGTTTATCCATTCAATTTTTCATACTGCATGTCCTCATTAGGGTGCTAGAGCCTATTCTATTCGACCTCGCGTGAGAAAGGGGAAAAGCTCGTGGCAAATGGACATATTTTCACGTAACCAAAGTAACCCACCACGTGTTTTTGGACTAGGATTCATGTGTATACCACATACTGTGAGTTGAACTTTGCTACGTTATTGAGTGACCACCAAACACATAGACACAAACAACCATTCAGAGTCCCATTCGATTTGATTTCTACGAATAGTTATGTTAGCAACTTAAAGTTTTGGATTCGCAAGCTACCACGATTACACTTCTGCCTTCCAATTAAAGTCCAACTGATACAGGACTATAGAGTTTGCTCTTTTTTTCCATTTTCTATGTAATCACTTTTTAAGAAAAGTCTGTTTTTTGATGAGATATTTTTTTAATGCACTACTGGTGACTCATTTTGAATCATTTATGTTTCATTCCTCAATAGCAAAAGAGTTCCTGTCCGCCATGCTTCTCTTTGTGACCACTCCTCTTTTTTTATTTGTTGTTTTCTGTGAGGCCTTCACTTTTCAACCCAGGTCAACATGCTATTGACCTCTGATCTTCAATTGCAGCTCTTTAATTTCCTTCTTTTTACACACTCAGACGATGTTTTGTCTAGTAAGGATCCACTGCTGAATGGCAGTATTCCCTGTTTGTTTCCTGCTTTAATAAAGAACACACGCACATACTAGCTACCTTTTGTGTGTGAGTGTGTTTGTGTGTGTGCACGCGCAGAGGAGGTTGGTTCGAAGGCAATGACGGATGATGGTGAAGAAAGAGGTTCCCTCTGTCTGTTAACACCCATAAACTACCAATCTGTCAACCTTACAACGTGTGTATTTGCGTGTTTGTGTGTGCACGCGTGTGTGTGCGTGTGACATATTGGCTGTCCACTGCTTGGTCTCAGGAGACGGCAGTTGGAAAGCCTGTGGCTTCTGTCTTGATTGGTCACGGATGTCAGACACACATGCGCCTCACACACACTGAGATATCGCCATGTAATGTGTGCGGCGAATGTGTTGCATTGTCCTCAAAGCAACAGACGTGACTATGCGTTGATGAGGCTTCAGCATCTGTCAAAAACGACAAAGGCGCTCATTTAGAGTCCAATAAACAATCTGTTCGATGACTAGTTGACATCAGCAATTTGCATAGTATCGCTTCCAAACTCATTTTTAGCAGAATACACCGGGGCGCACACATGAGATAGAGGAAATTGATGAGATTTGACATCTAAAATATTGGTAAGTTGTAATACATGGAGGTCAAGAACACGTTGCACTCTCCATCGTCCCCTCAGGTTTGCCCTTTGCTAAGAACACATCGAGTCACATTGCAACTGCAGTTGAACTGCCGCAGACTTGCTGTTCAGTATGCTGCAAAGGAAGCTGATAATGTCCTGTCCTTGACTACTTTGGAGTCATTTCTCATTGAAGACAAAAGCCATGTGTAAGTGGGTTAGTTAGTTCGGCCATTGTGTAGTTTTAGGGGTATTAATTTGCTCGATACAGTTCTTTTTTCTCCCGAGGAAAGTAGTTTATTACAAAGCAAAAATGAGCAAAGTCAGGGATCAATTTAAGGCAGAATGGCATCATAAAATGTAATTGCTGACATTGTTGTTTTGGGTATTTGATCTCCAGTTAAGGTCAAAATTATGCCTTGACTGGCCAGCTGTTTGCGAGGTTATGTTAGATTTCTTAGTTTTTCTTAAATGCCACCAAAACTTTATGGCCAAAATAGTGGAAACACTAAATACTCATCCTACCTGCATCTTACTTCGTTTACTTGGTAATCTAAAGTACAAGAATAGTTTTGGAGTAAATCCAAAATTACGTTTTAGGAATACAATACATACAGTATGTATTGGTTGAGTACTATTGTTGCTATAAAACGTTTGTGTAACACACACGCGCACACACACACACACACACACACACCTCAACCGACCATTCAATACTGTCTGGCGGTGCTTGTCAAGATGTGACAGAAAATATGATAAGGTGTCAGTCGATAAAAATCCTCATCTGTCTACACCCTTAGACTCCCCATGCTGCCATAGACAAACACAAGCATATACACGCACACTGTGTCTTCCTGTTCACTCTCTGAGGTCAGGTGTGACGATTCCAAAGAGACAGCTTTAACAATGGAGAAGGAACAATGAATTAGCTCCATGCACACTGGTCATCTCAGATGTCTCTTTTCGGCCAACTGCCAATTTGCCATCTTCAGCGATAGCATCAGACGCAAAACAGTGTGTGTCAGTGTGTATTTAGACTTTGTATTGTAAGCAACTGTACCTAATGTCCCCAAACAAATTATCTCATTGTGTGGCTCGGAAATGGTAATATGAACACAAAGGTCCCACCCTGTTGAGTTTCTTCTGAAAGGGACAGGAGAATAAATCTCTGTACAGTCAGGTTTCATTATTGCATTGATGTTAAGCATTTCCAACTGTCAATGACATAACATAAGTCAGTCACGTTTTATTTGGAGAACAATACATGCTCTGAGGCACTATTTTGAAGCACTGCACTTGAGTAAGGTCAACACAAGCTTGGAGGGCTCACTTTTATTTGACCTTCTCGTTATTTTGTTTCTGTCCATGATGGTGGTTTGCGCATAGTCACACATGAACTGTGGGGACGCGTCAAACTGCAATAATGCATCATCAAACTGTGATTACTACTTTTTTTCCCCATCATTCCAGGAAAATAGGATTATAAAAATGATGATTGCCTTCGAGCAGAAGAATTTGTGCAGATGTACTGAAACATGTTTTTGTGTAGAGGGGCCCCACCACAATATTGAGAAAAGCTATTGAGACAACAAATCAGTGACTTACAGTTATTGATATCTTTTGACATTCAGCATTCATTAAGACTTGGGACCGTATTGGTACCTAATGTTTGTGTACAGTATATCTTCTATATTCTGTAAATATGATTATTCTACTATGCACCCTCAGGACATTTTAGTCTCAAATTAACTTTGCAGGTATGTTTTTGGAATATGGTAGGAGGCCGATATAGAAAAAAAAAAAAAAAACCCCGCATGCAAGCACATTTACTGTATAACACAAAATGCGAAAGGCTGAATAATTTCTCATTATTATCACTACCATTTAATTAAACAATGAATAAATAAATATATAAATAAATAACATGGGGGATTGGGTAAAAATACGCATTCAAGCAAAATGTATTGTCATAAATAAGCCGGGGGTGTAGGTTTAAAAATGTCTACAGATGAATTTGAAAATGGCAAACGGTGAAATCCAAGGGTGTACTTGTATTTATTATAAGTCATTCATTTTGATGAGTCAGCATTGCAAACTCAATCAACATCTAGCCTCAGTAAATTACATAGTGCAGTACACATACTGTTGAGAATGACATCAGAATTCATCCAAACCACTTTACCAGGCACCACATGTAAAATTATGGAATTGATTCAACTACCAGCTGACATTAAATCCAAGTTGCATTATGAGATCTCGTTCACATTAAAAAAGACAGCAGAGAACTGAGCCATATCCAGCTTGCATGGCATCTGGGGTTACATGTGCCACAACGACCGCTATCCTTACAAGCTGGGAGTCATGTTCCCATGAGAGCGATTCATTTCCATATATCATTTATGCACGGAAAACAGACAGCAAGTCCTATTTGCATTTTGCTGTGTATGTGTGCTTGTTTGTATGCATGTATAAATGGGGTCAAATCTTAACATTCTACATGTACTTATTATATAGTATGAAAGAGGTCAATGAATGCTAAATCATTAACTAGAGAAAATCATAATGCATACAAACAGTTATACCACTTCAACACATGTAAATGGGGATTGCATTTGCATGGTTACAAATGTTGAGCCCCTAGCTACAATGTATTGATCCAATATTGGCCCTGCAATTCTAGAACTGACACAATGATACAACAAAAAATAAAACACAGGGAAATTGGAGCGTGAGATAGGTAGAGCTCTCTTACAGTTCATAATCAGAATTTTAACTTTAAATGTAAGTTTTAAGCCTATGAAATGAAAGGTCATTAACTTACAGTTTCATCGAGTTTATCACATTGTATTTGTTCAAGCCTTGGTGTTTTAGTTGGTTGGAAGTATTCACTTTGGTATTTCTGTTACTTTCACATTTACTACTTGTCAGTTTTTATTCCAGTGATGATCCTTTTATTGTTCTAGGCAGCAGCTTTATAACTTGTCATCCAAACCTGCTTCTTCTAATGTGAAAACTGTAGGCCACATGGTTAACTAACCTTTTCCTTCCACATGATTGTGGTTTATAACAACACAGAGCTCGTGACTGTGGTGGCACACAGAGCAGCTCATATGTTGACCTTCAACCTCTGGAAATGGCTTCCAGATGAAGTCGTTTTCTCAACTGGTGGGAGCAATTTTATGTTTCCGTTGGATTAGGCTGAGGCTTGCCACAAAAACTCATAGGGAATTGTGGAGCACAAAAAGCCTACGTGTGTAAGATGCAGTTGATACAATTTTGACGGAAAAAAAATCTTCTTTATTCTTCTAGTATTCAAGATATTTCACATATTTTAACATGTTGTAGTTGTGTACTGATTTTTTCTTGAGCCTCTTTTGGAAAGTGAAATGTAAATGACCAGAAATAAGACAATTAAAGAAAAAGAGGTGGAGAAGTAGAATGATTTCAAAAAAGAAATATGCCACTGCTTTCTATTCTTTTCAACTTCATATCTCTATCCTTGAAAGGCCTTACGCTACTTTTTTCAGTCTGGATTTTAAGGAAGTCAACGTGTGATCAAAGACCAGTACAATCGCTCTGACACCATTTTCCCTTTTAAAATGCTGATTGGTTCCTTGAGATTATCCCGCTGTGAGCTCGCCATCTCTGTGTGAATCCTTTTTCTTTTCTGTGATCACAACCGGCAGTCCTCTCCCACTAGGGGTCGGCATGATACATGGCTCAAGTGAATTTGATCAATCTGACATCTGAATGAACAAGGTTATGTTGTGACGTTTTGAGCCAATGAAGGATTTATTCAAGCTGGCAAAAAGCCGCAGAGGAAGGAAACAATTCAGGTCCGATTCTTTGCTGTCTTGGACATAAAACAAATTCTTCTATTTCAAAAATGGAAAGCTTGACTTCTTAGTGGCTCGAATACAAATAGTTGGTTGCATTTAGTTAGCGGCCTAATTCTGAAAATGTATCTGTTATGACTGGCCATCCATTTCTACTACACAATCATGTCAAAATGCAATTCAGTACGTTATAGCTACAGTTGAGTGAAGTCCATTTTATTTACTGTAATTTTTGGACTATAAGCCGCTGCTTTTTTGCACAAGGTTTGAATCCTGCGGTTTATAGTGCAGTGCGGTTTATCTATGGATTTTTCTTGATTTTTATGATATTTTAAGAGGATTTCTTTTGCTAATACAGGTGATAGAAATGAGACAAGGCAGCACAGTGGTGCACTGGTTAGCACGTCTGCCTCACAATTTGGAGGATTTGGGTTCTATTCCACCTCCGGCCCTCCCTGTGTGGAGTTTGCAAGTTCTCCCCATGCCTGTGTGGGTTTCCTCCCACATCCCAAAGACATGCTTGGTAGGCTGATTGAGCACTCCAAATTGCCCATAGGTGTGAATGCATGTGCGGATGGTTGTTCGTCCTTGTGTGCACTGCGATTGGCTGGCAACCAGTTCAGGGTGTCCTACTGCTCAATGACCGCTGGGATAGGCTGGGGAGAAATGATACAGATAATGGATGGATGGAGAAATGACATTTCATTTCAAACACCTGGTGCTTAAAGTCTGGTATGGCTCATATATATAAACAAAACAGGATTTTCCACAGATTTTAGCTGGTGTCGGTTATATTCAGGTGCGCCTTATAGTCTAGAAATGATGGTGTGTGTATGTTTCAACATACTGTATTTGTTATTGGAGTATCTAATCCAAAAATAATTAAAAGTACTGGAATCACATTACTTTAACATTATGGGACATTGTTCACGTTAATAACTACATCTTTTCTCATCTAACTGTATCGAAATAAATTTTTAACGTAACTCTTCTAGCCATGTTTATCAGCTGTTTAAAATGAGTTAGAGGTTATTTACAAGATACGTACGTTTCTTAAATTCTCTGAATACTCTAACTTTTCATTTTTGGATGGCTACATTTAGTTTGATTTGTTGATATGAATACTTTTTACTTGTGTACAATGTTTGGCTACTCTAATAACTTCCGATCATACCGAATTCCCACTTAGTCCCTATTGTACATTTATAATGGCGATTACTCTACTGTGTGAATACAAGGGCTTAAGTTGTTTTGACTTTTTAATTGCTTCTGTACAAATAGTCTCTTGAGGGTAGGGGTGGGATTGTTGAAGAGTATCGTATTTGTGTTTGGCAATGTGTACACTGCATCTGCTACAGGCGAGAGTTCAGACTCTATGGGCTCTATTTTTGTAGACCGCGCACGTGCGCTTGACATAAAAACAGCACATCTTCATTTTCATGTCTAGTTGACCATGTTTGGGAATTGGCAGACCACATTGCGCCATTCTGGGTGATCCAAGATCTTATACTTTTACACTCAAAGTAGACTAGACTTTAAACTAGGTGAAATCCATTCCAAATCAATACATGGATGCAATTCCCGGATGTTTTCCTTGTCAGCTATGTCAAACCATGGATTACTTCCTTGGTTACTTGTGAAGCCTTAGCCAGGGAAAGAGCCGAAGTTGAACTCTGTGCTGATGTCATTGAAACATGTCACAGGGCCAGGGGAAGTTAAAAAGTACACAAGCGTTCCAAATGACAGAGATTCACCTTCTTCAGTAGAACGTTCTTGTGTACGTTCTTAGGAAGATCATATTTGATGCGTTTACAAGACTGTACTCAAGGTTCTTCGTATTGAGAAACAGTCATCTTGTACCCCTTCAACAGGAGACATATCAGGATTCTTATAATTTGTACTCTTGGTCGGGAAATATGTCCAATTGTCAGCAACCATGCCCTATCAATGGATGAGTTTGACATCATTTGTGCTCCTGCAGAAGGGGATACCTATTTTGGCACAACACTGGCTATACTCCGGCGCAAGCTCGATGATACGCATGCCTTTGCCATGCTCCTTTATGATTTTGTGTTTCATATCGATCGTTGTAGGAGACATACTCGACGACACTACGTATTTTTTACACTGCTAATGCGCCGAGACCAACATGGAATGGCAGCATAAAGGAGATGAGGCGGGGGTGGTTGGTGTGTCAAATTGGAAGTCGAAAATTGATGCGTAAGTAGGTGCAAAAAAAATTGCGAGGCTGCAGTTCGTATCTCGAAAGGTTCATATGTATCGGCGTTTGTAAGTAGCGGTACCACTCTACTTGATACACCCCACAGTAGGAGGGTACATGCGTACTGGCTCTCTTGAGACAGGACTGCCCCTACCCCTATGAACTTCCTGCTTTCTTGTGGCCATTTTAAGGAGGGTGGAAAATATTCTGCAATTCTTGATCTTTGGGGCATTTTGAAAAAAACATGTAGTCAAAACACCCTTTATTAATTTATGCAAAAGCGCATTTCTCCTTTATGCAAATCTGATGAAGAAAAACAAATCCTTATGGAGAAATACTGTATTTAAATAATTAATAATTAACATTTTCTCTCACTAGACACGAACACAAACACACACACACACGAAAAAGAATTTAATGAGAGTTCTAGTTCTGTAAATAGTAGTGTATGTGGTTGTATTCGTGTGTGTACGTGTCTGCGCGTATGTTTGTGTGTGTGCATGCAAGGGTTTGTGAAGCTCAGATGTGAGATTACAGAAGGGATTATGGGAATTATAGTTCAATGAGACACAGAGGGTGGTTGACAGGTGAGACTTGTTAATGAAGGCTTAATGTGAACATGCAAAACACACACACACATGCACACACACACGCACACACACGCACACACACACGCACACACACACGCACACACACCAATGTTGTCCAGCTGGTGTTTGAGCTCCGTGCAGATGGGATCATGGTTGGGAAATATGTCTGATGGCAGAGTAGTAGTTTGGGTTTTTATGCTGAACAATGGTTGGAATAGACAGAAGAACGCAACACATGGGTAGTTTTCTTAAGTATATATCCATGTCTGGACATGTCGACTTTGAAAGGTGTGCTGTGATTTCGTAAACCGGGAGAAATGTCCTTTTACATTTTCATTTTTTTTATTTTTTAGATTTTAAGGAGTTGGTTGCCTTTCCATTCCTAATACTTACCTCCAAATAAAGTAGAGCCTAAACATAGTCAAACATATTTGATTTACCGTAAATTTCGGACTATAAGTCACGTTTTTTTTCATAGTTTGGGTGGGGGGGGGGCGACTTATACTCAGGAACGACTTATATACATATATATGGTTTTTTTCACTTTTTTGGGCATTTTATGGCTGGTGCGACTTATACTCCGGTGCGAGTTATAGTCCAAAGATTACGGTATTAATTAATTTTGTAATTTTTTTTTAGATGTTTGTTTACACTGATGAATTCAGAGAGATATTTGACCATGTTAGGAAATTTCAAAGTGTCTAATCTGCATTTGCAATATCAGTCTTGCAAAAATGCGTCTTGACTTGCTGCGTTCCACTGAAATATTGGGGACACAATGCTAGATTTAGACTAAAATACTCTCTAAATGAGCTTTTTGGTAAGAGTATTCATTTGCCACTATTAAACTTTCATTTCCCGCTTCCTTTCCCTCCTTCCTTCAGCTCAGTTTTCTTTTTCAGTTTCCTCCTTTGATTTTTTTCTTGGCATGCTTCAGTTGGCACAGTTTAAGCACACACGCACGCATTCACGCACTCTTGCACGCGCGCGCACAGACACACGCACATACACACATTCTTGGATGCTCCCCAGCGTCCTAATATAGTCTTCTTTCAGGCTCTAAACCGTGATGTCAGTCACTGGGAGAGTTGGTGTGTGTTTTCAAATGGGTTTGGCTGTCGTCCACATTGCTGTCATCAACTTGCATCCCTCCGTTGAAATTCCCGAATGGCTCTCTATCTTTCGACCTCTCTATCGCTGATATAGCACGGTTTTCAGAGTACCACAGTAATGCAATGTAAGACCTTAAAAAATGACTGATAGAGATTTGCAGATTTTTTTAAATATTCTAAGTATACATATTTTAGTCAATAGCTATATGATTTATTTGCTTAAATCTGATATTTAAATGTTATACTTGGATTACATAGGTTTGGCATTATAACGTGTTATATCTTGTGCTGCATGCTGAAAACGCAGATATATGCTGTGTTTGGTACCTGGTGATACTTTATTTTACTATTCTCTATTAGGCCATTAAAAACTAATTATGGTGCTCTGAGGCCATAACGGCTTACTTCCTTTCAGGTTAGTTTTTCATATACTGTACATACTTAGCCGTGTACATGTTTTTCTCTTCTTATTGGACTGTCTAGGTCTCTGGGCAGTAACATCATTAAACATTCTGTGTAAAGGCTATAATAGAGATGTCAAAATTAATCGATTAATCGACAACACACCGATAATCAAATGAGTCCCCTCATATTTTGATCATCGAATAATCTTTCATCTTACCTTTTTAGTTCGTTTTTTAAGGCACTAAATACTACGAAATCAACACAAATAATCAGTTTATAAATAGTAATTTGGGAAAACAGTTTTTTGAAACACACTTTGATTCAAATGAAAATGTGTCCGATTATCCGATTGATCGATGGATTAATCGATAGAATTCGATTCTAAAAATATTCCATGGTGACAGTCCTAGACTATAACATCCTCTGCATATATATGTACAGTACAATAGCAATATTATCTATTAATTCTGCTAAAAGCAACATGGTTGCTTTTCAAGTATTAGATACAGAAAGCCAAGACCTTTTTCTACATAATGGAACTGTTTTGTTTTTTTGTCGATTAAATAAAAGTAATGAATACAAATGAGGCATGAATAACTGTCATAGAGAATCTTGACAGTAAGGAAAGAATGTCCTTACTCCACACTTCTTGCCTCTCGGAATTTCTTTTATTTGTTGGAGGAAAGTTTGAAGGGGGACCTAGCAGGTAAACAGAAGATCAAGGACTGAGAAGCAAATATAATAAATGAGATTCTTTAGTATGTCCACGCTTTTCCGCGCCACATAAAACATGGGCCTTGAGTTTGACGCTTGCCAAAGATTCGACCTTGTCACCATGGCAGACATATTATGCACCCACATATAGTACTGAGAAAGTAAATTATGGACAAGTTAAATAAATACAGTCATCCGATCGCGAATTAGCATCTTTCCGCTAACTCGTTACCCTGCCCAATACTTCTTGTTACGCGCACACACGTATAATATTTATATTATATATATAAATATGATATATATCTTATATTTGTATAAGATTATATATAATCTATGAATATAAGTATACATATATATTATGCGATTTTTTACACAGAAGATTATTTATATAATCTATGAATAATTATCTAAATAAATATATACACTACCGTTCAAAAGTTTGGGGTCACCCAAACAATTTTGTGACCCCAAACTTTTGAACGGTAGTGTATATATATATATACTATATATATAAGAATCTGTGACACTGATCACTGTGTAAATGAAATATGAAGAAGAAAAAGATTTCCAGGCAGTGATATGAGAAGAGAAATGGCAAGCAGACAGAAAGTGATAACATCAAACTGCAGGACAACTAGGACAAGGACACACTGATGAAGTGTGTGTGTCTGTGTGTCTGTGCTTGTGTTTGAGAAAGAGAGTGAGAGAGAGGGACCGGTGGAAGTGAGTAGAGATAGAACTGTCGAGATAGTGATTTACCGATAGAGAGAGAGAGTAGGGGGACTGCTGAAAGGGAATCAATAAGAAGGAAACCATGAAGCAAAAAGAGAGAGAGAGAGACATAAATGAGGGGTCGAAATGAAAGGAGCTAAAGATGGATGGATGAGGATTGAAGGATGTGCGACAGCAGTCGATAAAGACGAAAAAAGTAGAAGATGCGTCATAAATCTATAGGCTTCATTGCATTAATTGTGATAATTTTTTGACCTAAACATTTTGATGTTAACTGTATTTTATGAGTTTGTGTTGAGACATTTAGTTGTGGGATGAACACATGAAAAATTGCAGGTTTTTTTTCATGTATAATGCGCAAAATTTAACTAATTTATTGTCCTAAAATCTGGGGTGCGCATTATACATGGGTACAATTATTTTTATTTTTTTATCTGGATATGATACGGAGGCCGCTATTACAGATGCGCTTTCTTCTCTGCTGTTCACTTCAAACACGCTCCATACGAACACAATGCTCTCGTATCAGACGCTTGCTTGATCACCTGCTCGTTTGCTGTCACAATGTACCCTACACAAATCCGAAACATTTCTTCGCTATTGAGTTTGCTAGCGCATGCGCAGTGATACTGACCAGCAGAATAACATCCGGCTGTTCCCAAAGATGATCTTTTTTCTGAAATAATTTTACGTTTACGAACTTAAGTAAGAGTCAAAATTTGGGTGCGTATTATACATGGGTACAGGCTTTTTTCCAGCATCAATATGCCATTTCTAGGGTGCGTATTATACATGGGGGCGCATTATACATGGAAAAAAACGGTAGTCTTATTTCACTGTGGAGGTTAAAAAGAAAAAAAAGAAAGTTTGTGGAAAAAAATAAGCAACATTTTTTTTAACGTCTCGATGAAGATAAATGTTAAAAGAGGTTATGCATGTTTTTTTACGAGTGCTCAATTGGTGCTGAAACACAAAAGAAATTCACACACATACAACCAGGGAAATTGTACAGAGGCATTTTCATCCTTTACACCTCGGTTGTTTGATCTTTTTAGAAAAGAGTCAGTTCCCCATGATGTCACTCCTTTAACTAAATCTATGATCAGTTCCCAAGAAGCCTGCAGGCAAGAAGTAACGCCTTTGACCATACAAACTGCTTCTCTGATCAGGATGAAAGGCTGTTTTACCGTCGTCAACATCAAACGCAAGTCGAGATGTCGCAACTGCAGCTCACTGCCATCTGAGCTTTTTGCAAGTTTGCATTAAATATAAGGACATGAAAACAAACAGGTTTACAGCGATGGGGTGTCATTCTGGAAAATGATGCACTACAAGTTAAACATATTTTTCGGATGATAACTCACTTCTGTGGTAAATGTATTTTAGAAAAACAGAGACCAAGGACAGTAGAGCTCAGACTGGCACCCATTACCTTTGGAAAAATGTCACCCAAATGGGCTGACCAATAGTAAAGATTCATGAAAAGAAATATTACTTTACAAAATTGTGACATCGGCACCTCAGTATAAGTTGCAGGATCTGCCAAACTATGAAAACATTGTGCTATTTATAGTCTGAAAAATATAGTAAATATTTTGCATGTATGGTATTTTCTCTGCTTTGGAAGCTGTCCTCTGTTTTATCCAGAAATGCGAAAATATACGATACGAACGTTCATAAAACGACCATCCAGCATTGTGGAAAGCATTGTAGACTGTGACATGTAGACTGCCTTGATTTCAGTGAGCAAGAATGAGAGATATCAAAAAAGGTAGACGTGAACTGGCTTACTGGGCTTTGTTGGTGATCTTGTTTTGTTAGGTCACTGTGGTGCCATCTACTGTCCCTCACACAAAATTAATAAGTAAAAGTAATAGAGACTTACAGTCCATTGTTTCCAAATTCCAGAATAAACTTGAATTGAGGTTAAACCTGCATTTTTAAAAACAGTTAAAACACACATCTTTATGGACAGCTACCCCAACAACCGTAATAAAAGCAGCATAGTTTTAGTTGTTTGACACTGAGAATAGTTTCCAAGTTAGTTAGTAAAGATACACGCCTTGCATGTCGAGATAACTGCTCTGATTTGGCTACAGATTTACCCTTTTAAATGCTTGAGAAGAGTCCTATTAGAAGCAATGGAACTGCACTTCCAATTCACCTGCAGCTTTTATTGCAAAATCTATAAACCATCACCACATCCATAGTTTTTTTCCTTTGTGTTTTACTACCTTTGTTGTCTAACAATCTCTTTATGGTCCGCTACCGTTACAATCGTAGTTTGATCGAATATAAGGCGGCCTCTGGGATACAAATTGGCTCTTGGCAGTAAACAACACCTTTTTCAGAGCAGTTTAGCTAAACATTAATGTGCTACGGAATGAGCACCAAGTGTATTTTGATAAAGCATGTTGACAGGAAGGCCATAAAGTGGGACACATTTGTCATATCAATAGACAATGTTTGTTTTACTGATGCACACCGGATTTCTATGTGTCTTGAGCTCTTTACCACACTTTTCAATTCATTACACCTTTTGTCTTCCTCTTTTCTTCTCCCTGGCTGCAGCCTCAGAGGCCTCATCATCGTCAACATTATCATCGTCAATTAGCCCTGGAGGTTTCGTAGACTTCGCATTCACTAAGGAGCCTCAAGACACGGTAACGGTGCGAGGTGGTGTGCTACAGCTTGATTGCCAGGCACACTCGGACATGGCGTCCGGAACCCCTACCATCACATGGCGGAAGGACGGTGTGCTGCTCAGTTCCCTGGTGGATGAACGACGGCAGGAGATGGCCAATGGATCGTTGCTCGTCCAAAATATAGTGCACACGCGGCACCACCGCCCTGATGAGGGGGAATACCAGTGCCTCTCCACACTCGAAGGACTAGGAAGTATTGTAAGCCGGACTGCGAGAGTCACTGTGGCAGGTAAGGCAAAACATTTTGGGGCACCAGGGGAGGGTGGGGTGGGGTGTGGGGCATGCAGCGTCTTGAAATAAAATGAGAAAAAGTTGTGTGGAAGTAACCTTAACTTGAGAAAAAATATTTTGCTTTTTGTTTCTACGATAAGCCGATAGAAGGAAGGGCCATGTAGTTCATATGCACATCACAGTGCTTCATAGAAAATGTAATCTAAAATAATCCAAATCCCTCCATTTAACCTATATGACACTGACATAGCCACATTATGTAATATTTCCTCCTCCACTAACTCACTTAACTGTTCATGCTTACCAAAGTAAATCAATAAAGTTTTTACAAATCAATACAATTGATGGATAATAGACACCAGATAGACAGAAAGGTATGCACTGTGTGCATTACTTACTGTAAAATACTGCTCTGATGTATTGTTTCACATTATATATGCATCTGAGAAGTAAAAAAAGAAACAACCCCCCCAAAACTTATTATTTTAATTACTATTTTGGGGAACGTGATGGACTCGTGATTAAATACAGCTCATGATTAAATGCAGATCACTCTGTTTTTTAATGATTATGCTATACTGAAAGTACTTATAGTCTAGTGTGTGTGTCCACTAAATAAAATACTCATTTATAAGTAAATATTACTGTATTTTGAAATTTGGTCCATTTATTTACATGTGGTTTCATTTTCCTTTAAAAATAGTTTCCTTGTTTGTGTTTGCTAAAAACAATCGGGCCAAATTCTGTTGTATAACAACAAATGGCCACTTTGCATATCAGCATTTGTAAATACTATGTGAACACATTCTGTGCTTAATTTCCAGGTTCATTTCATGTACAGTGATATATTGGTGCCCAACTGGGCAATTTGTTTTCCGGTGTTTTTCTCTTGACATGCCTTAAAATATGACGCATGGTTTTAAAAAATAATGAGACAGGCGGTAAAGATATTTGGATAAAAATGGACTAAGAAAAATAGCTGACAGAAGGGACAAATAATACATTACAAGGCAAAATGCTAATGAGAAGAGGAAGCTTAAAAATTCAATTAGCAGCTATGGATGGCGTCTCTGTGTATGCAAAAAAGAGCCGACTGTAATGTGGGAATTAATTAGCAACACTGATGGGTGTGTATTTTGAAGATTAAAGGAGCCCTCTGTTTCAGTGTTTAGCATTACATTTTACCAAATGTAATGAAGCTACTTGTCATCTGTAGGTGACGTGTGAAGAATATCAATCATTCAAATTATTTAAAAACTGCACAAAGCAAAACAATTTCAATTTCTTCAATTTCACAATGTCTCCACTCTTGGATCCCTTCTTAATACTTCCCAGCTACTCAGTACAAAATAAGCATCTCGAGCCTGTAGGATTCAGTTGTGAACTGAGCATTCCATCCATTCCCAATTAGTGATAAACTCTCTGTAGATTTGGACTAATTACAATTAAAAGCAGTTAGGGGAGAGAGGCTAAAGTTTGACCGGCAAAATGGAGATAATAATTGTTCCCATGGCTGATATTCAGAGCAATTTTAGCCCAGCATCCCTCTGCTGCTTGCGTCTGTTTGCTGTGATTTGCATGTTATTATCCATCTGATTTATTTAGTGTGTTTGTCAAACACTGTTGGAAATTGTAGAGAAGACAGACTATCAGAGACGAATGGGGGCTTAAAGATTTAGGGTCTGAAAGTGAAGCCATGTTCCGGTTCGATTTCTCCGTTCTTGATGCTTCCCCCCTGTCCTCTTCTGTCCTTCCTTTCATGTGCCCTCCTTTTCCCACTGGTGGTTTGACCGTTTCCCCCTGCTCTTGCCAAATTCTCTTTGCTGCTTTAATTTTTATTCTGTGTGATCACTTGTTCCTCTTTTCATGAAGTTTGCTTTAGATCATACAAATCCGGCAACATGGTCCATGATCGTTTTAGATCAGGCACTAACCAGCTGATTTATTCATAACTTAAAAAACGTAAACATTGAAAAATAAAACTAACAATGTCTACATGTTTATACGTACATTTACAGTTCATTTCACAACTTAGCTGTATTATTATTTTTATTTAGTAATGTAATACATTATTCATGTGTCATTTTATAAAATTGGAGATTTGCCACATTTGTCCAATACTGGACTTAATTCAGGACCACCCATCCCTAAATGCAGATCACGCAGCGTGGTTAGGCACTCATTTTTCTGTGCAATTGCAATTGATTCGCATATCTGCTATCATGAAGCATGCCACACACACGCGTACAGCACCAAATTCGCTCGAGGAAGGAGAGAGGCAATGATAGCACTCGATATCTTTGACATCAGAGGGATGCGCTGCCCGGCACTGGCAGAACCAAGAGTGAGTTGACATGTCGTTCGAAAGACACCCTGAGTCGGGAGCAAGTAGGAGTAAGACCAAGTAAGCTTGTTTTTAACTAGAAGATAGATGTTGATAAAGTAAAACTGCGCCACAAACCAGCAACTCTATCTATTTGCAGATCATTTTCCCCCAATCAATTCACAGCGGGGGTTATTACATTTCTTTGAAGATGAAACTAAATTCTTGGGTACTGATTAATGTGAAACGCTACCAATTTAAACAGTTTTAAATAATACAGTCAAGTCAAGTTTATTTGTATAGCCCTAAATCACAAGCAGTCTCAAAGGGCTTCACATAGACAAAAATTGAAAGCATCCCCTGATCTTAAGCTCCCCAAAGGGCAAGGAAAAACTCAAAAAAACCCTACCGGGGGAAAATGAGAAACCTTGAGAAGGGACCACCAGAGGCGTAGCCAAGCCGGGGCGGTGCCCCGGTTAGGACTCCCTGCGCCCCCATTGAAAAAAATCTAGCTTTTTCGATTCTTCATTTTCATGCCATTTTTTTCTTTCGGTCTTCCGCGAATGTGCTTGCGCTATTCTATGTGCGCGATGTTATCCATTCACCGTTTGCCTCCCGGACCCGGATATTGTTTTAGCGATCAGCGAACGGCGTGGGTGATGTTCGATTTCTTTTCCTGTGGGCGCGCGCCCCTACTGGAAAAATTCCTGGCTACGCCTCTGGGGACCACAGATAGAAGGATCACCAGGTTGAAATGGATGCAGATGCAGTTGCTCAAATGATTTGAAATCATGTTAATAATTTTATGTCATTATAAAGCATTAATAATAATCATTTTGTGAAGATCATGGTCATGATTTCGCGGAATAATTAGTCAACAAATATTAACACGTGACACAAGTAGAGAAAGATACCGTATTTTCCGCACTATAAGGCGCATCGGGTTATAAACCGCACCTTCAATGAAAGGCCCATTTTAAAACTTTGTCCATATATAAGATATATACATTTGGCCCGCGGGCCGGACTTTGGACACGCCTGCTGTAGTGGCTCAATATTGGTCCATGTATAAGGCGCACCTGATTATAAGGGGCATTGTCGGCTTTGGAGACAAATGGAGGTTTTTAGGTGCGCCTTATAGTGCGGAAAATACGGTAATGATAGTTTAAACATGACAATAGCTATTTTGCCAATGACACTCCACTATGGAGTATATTGGTTAAAGCTGACAAGCTTTACCTTTAAAACAACAGCTGTTTTTATGCTGGCAGACAAAGAGTTATTTTAAAATCTGTGTCCGCAGAGGACGTATCCTCTTGTGTATATTAGTGCATAACTTAGTGGCACAACTTGATTCACATGCAAACAGACAGCAGCAGAGCTTACATAAGACAGGCAAGTCACATTGTTCCCTGTCACCCCTTTTCCTGGTGATGTCATAGCAGCGCTATGACCTTGCTGTTGTAAAGAAAAACAAACCTTCGTTGGGTAAAACAACAAAATAATAACAGGTTTGTCAGGCACAAAGTAGTAATAGTGTCAGAGTTGCATGAAAGTATACATTCAGAACAATATTTGTCAGCGGAAGCCTTCCTGATTCACAAATTGAGCCCCAAAATGGAAAGTTCAAGTCTGTGCAGTTGTAACAAAATTTTAGTTGTGCAATATCAGTTGTACCAAATGAGACTGCAAAAGTTTGTTAGAATTGGATCTGCTTTTATCCAGTGAGTACTCTGGCAACTTGAACCTTTTCAAAATAATAAGTTTTTAGAACCCAAGTTTTATTGGCAACCAGTCCAGTGTATAGCCCGCCTTTCTCCATAAGTCAGCTGAGATAGGCTCCATTTCACCCGTGACCCTTAAAAATGGAAGACTGGATGAATGGCTGCGCAGAAGTTTTTTAAAATACTTGCTCGTAACCGTCTGTCACCAGGGGCACTAAATTCATGGAGTGGTTCTCAGCATGAGGTTGATGTGCAACCAGCAAACTGGCGAAATGTTCACAGTTTATCACCCCGTTTCAAAATGACTTACAGGGACATGTGAACCCTGCAGCCTCAATGAAATAAAAACAACACTTAGTTAAGTCTTTTGAGAATGAGGCAGGCAGTGGGCAGCTTCTGTGTTTATGTGGCCACAGGCTCTTTGCTCTTGAAGTGGATCTGACCAGACAGAAAGCGGCAGGTGTGCCAGACACACCAGGCTCGAAAGTGTTCTTCCATAATGTTTGACTTGTCCTTTTCTCTTTGTCTGGTATGTGTTTATCTTCCTGCTGTTTAGAAAAAAAAATCTTCTTGCTACACATGTGTGTCCTTTTCGTTTTCTCTTTCATTCTTGTTGACCTGAAACCCTACACTGTCAGCATGTGTTTTGATTTTCACCTTGTTTAAGCTGTGCATGGATAGGTTTAATTGAGATAGTATTTGTGACTACATTATTATTATTATCAATCCATCTATGCATCAATTTTCTATACCGCTTGTCCCCATGGCAGTAGGCGGCGGACATCATGAACTGGTTGCCAGCCAATCGCAGGGCACACAGACCACAACAACCATCTGCACTCGCGCTCACACCTAGGGGCAATTTGGAGTGCTCAATTGGCCTACCAAGTATATTTTTGGGACGTGGGAGGAAACCGGAGTGCCCGGAGAAAACCCACGCGGAAATGGGGAGAACATGCAAACTCCACACAGGGAGGGCCAGAGGTGGAATCGAACCCGCACCCTCCTAACTGTGAGGCGGAGGTGCTAACCAGTGCCGCCTCACCGTGCCGCTATTATCATTATTATTATTTGAAGAACTAGTCTATCAATGCTAGAAATTATTAAATTCTTTGTCAGAAATGGTCATATTTAGGAAAATTATCTTGTTGATTTATCACTTTTTGATTGATGAAACTTCATGCTAGACTAACTTCATAAAGACCAATCGGCCAATATTAGTTTGTTTGTTTTTTATCTGCACAAAATTAACTTTTTGCGGTTTTTAGCTGATTTTGGCAAATTTTTTTCTCTTTGTTGTAAACGTAAACAAACACTAATGGACCAAGCAGCGTAAAAAACATTTAATCATTCAAATAATTTGCAAGTGTCGTGAGGCTCAGCTCTATCCACTACTCATGTTGATTTCAGCATTTGACCTAACTTGACTAATATCACAAAAAGAATACAGTCAAAAACACTGCAATGATGAGATGTTTAAGACAATCAGTTAATCGCTAACTTTTTTCCATGCTGAAATAATGGTGCAGAACTCTCAAATGCAGAACTCTTTTTGTTCACATTTTATAAATTGTTTTGTCTTGTTTCGCTCCAGGTCCCCTAAGAGTGGTTGTCCCCACAGAGTCAGTCTCATCGTACCTCGGCGACACAGCGCTGCTGCGTTGTGAGGTCTCGGGGGAACCAACGCCCGTCATCCGCTGGCAGAAAAACCGAGACGATCTGCCAATGACATTTGACCCTTCCTCCCGCCTGGCGGTGCTGCCATCCGGTTCGTTGCAGGTCAGCCGTGTCCAGCCTCCAGACTCAGCCACCTATCGCTGTCTGGCAGACAACCCTGGCAGCACAAGGACGGGGACAGATGCTGAGCTGCGGGTTCTCCCAGGTGACGCCCCTACCATTGATGCACTGCAAATACAATTATTGACACTTTGTCGGCTCAGATGTTCACACATTTTTTTACAGTACTTGCTGATTAATAAGCATTTAAAAACTAAATATTGAGAAATGTTGCCAATATTAAACACATAGTATGAATGTGTATGCTAGGGTCAAAATGTGACTTTAATGAAAGCCTTTTACAAAAATTCAACCAGTAAGGGTGCCAAAGAGTGTGATGGATTGGGAAGGCCACAGCAAGAGAAAAGGTCACGGCGATACAACGACCTAACTAATTGTGTGTGCCAAGGAGGCCTAATCTAACAATCCCTCTTGTTTGAGGGACCTTAAAAGTCATTCAAAAGTCGAGCATTCGGTAAAAATGTTGTATTTCCCCCTGTTGAACTGGCCTAATGGTCAGTTAATCCCACCCCGTTTATACAGTCCTAAATTTAAATGTGCATATGGTCCCCTGCAAGGCAAAAGTAGATTTTTTCATGGGAAGGCAAAAACAACAAATGATATTTCAATCAGTCAGTCTGTCCTATACTATCTCATGAGTGTTGTTCTCTTCCATATCTTTCAAACGAGGTCAGTTAACAGCAGGGTCTTCTCCAATTGTGCATCCAGATAAGAAGGTGACTTCCCTTATGATTCTGTTCTCACTGCTGGACAATTCAATAAACCGAAATGTGAAGTACAGTGAAACAATTACTGCACGTACATACAGTGAATATAATACTATGTCTGGAAGTTGAAAGAAGCAAGGAGTTTGTCAATCTCAATACTCTTCTGACACACACACACACAAACACACACACGCACGCATGCACACACACATTTATACATATTGTATACATACACTACCGTGACCCCAAACTTTTGAACGTTAGTGTAAATATTATTATAATAAAATATTATGAATTAAATATTATAAATTATATTTTATATTTGTATAAGATTATATATAATCTATGAATATAAGTATACATATATATTATAAGATTTTTTACACAGAAGATTATATATATAATCTATAAATAATTATCTAAATAAATATATACACTACCGTTCAAAAGTTTGGGGTCACCCATATATAATATAATATAATATAATATAATATAATATAATATAATATAATATAATATAATATAATATAATATAATATAATATAATATAATATAATATAATATAATATAATATAATATAATATAATATAATATAATATAATATATATTATAAGATTTTTTACACAGAAAATTATATATATAATCTATAAATAATTATCTAAATAAATATATACACTACCGTTCAAAAGTTTGGGGTCACCCAAACAATTTTGTGACCCCAAACTTTTGAACGGTAGTGTATGTACATACTAGTATGTACATAAAGTGGGCTGGTTTTATCATCTGGATATGTGGCAATGTTAGTTTTATTTCTGGTTCGTCATTTGGGTTCCAAATTGTACATTGTATTCCTTCCCTGGAGGTAAATTATGGACATCTAACTTCTGGGGAAGGCAGGTTGTTTTAGATCAGGGGTGTAAAACTCATTTGTTTTGCGGGTCGCATTGTAGTCATTGTTTCCTTTGGAGGGCCATGATGACTGTCAACCCAAATAAATATATGAATACATCACATTATATGCAGTCTAGGCTACACAACAGACTGATGAAATCAGAGACTAGTATTATACTAGTATACTTGTAGTAACAAAATCTCTATTCTTTTATTTTTAATTTTTTTTGCAATTTGATTATTGACACATGAATTTGATGCACAATTTGTCTTCGCGGGCCACATAAAATAATGTGGCAAGCCGAATCGGGCCCCCGGGTTTTCAGTTTGACACCTAAGTTTTAGATGAAACATACTGTCAATCAATCAATCTCTTATCAATCAATATTTATTTGCAAAGTTTGACCATGCCAAACAACGAATTTGACTCCGGTAGTGCGCTAATAACAAGACTGCATTAAGCAACAGTTCTTACAAACACATTTAATAACAGAATCCTTAATTGACTTTTTCTGTGGCTATTTGTAGTATTCTTTCATGAGTCACCCCCGTTCTGTGTGTCAGCGAAGAGATCAGAGACACACTGTGTTCAGTGATTATCTCTATGATCCCTCACGCCTTATTCTGCAACCAACAAGGAAATCTGCTCCGTCGACATTGTTTTTTTTACCTGTTGTGTACTTGTGCTCAGCTTGTGTCTGCTGATGATCTTGTCCTCTTTTTGTCTTTTAGTTCGAAAACCCTGAAATCCCTCATGTTTATCCAATATTCACTTTTTGAGGGTAAGGGTTGGTGGGCTGATGTCTATTTGCCATGATGTTACTGATGAAAATTCCTCTCTCTTGATGTACTTTAGAGCAGGGGTCCCCAAACCCCTGGTCCGCGGACCAGTACCGGTCCGTGGGTCACTTAGTACTGGGCCGCCAAGCCACACAGGAATAAATAAATTGTATATTTTTTTATCGACGATCAATTAATTCTGGTCACGGTCATGTGACATGTTTCCCCAGTCAAGGCTGCAAAGCTAGCAAAAATGAGTAATTTATTTTGAAAAATATTTTAAAAAATTGGCAATTCTCTCCCAATCACATCCGTCGCTGTATTTACGATTACAAGACGCTCGTCTTGGTCACGTGACATGTCGCCCCAGTCGAGCCCGCGAGGCAAGCAAATATGAGCAACAAACAGAAAAGTTTGGAAAGCTTCTTCGGAAAGGGAAAAAAGCCCAATGAGGAGACTGAAGAAAAAGAGGCTACCACTTCTAAGAAAAAGAGCTGCATTTAAAATAACCTTTCTGGAGTCCTACTTAAATTATGGATTTATCACCACAGGTGACTGACGCGCCAAGCGCACTCGGCACATGTGGTGACAGGCTAACTAACGAGGCAATGAAGCCTTCAAAAACTGCTTCGGCATATGGAGACCAAGCATCCTGCATTAAAAGACAACCCTTAACCACTTCGGGTGTCATTGTTTCCGATTACGCTTAGATGGGACTGGCTCGTTTCTGAGTAACAAGCTCGGTGCTGCCAATAATTCAACGTAACGGTCTTTATTTTAATCTGGTTTATATTTGTTTTTATGCCAGTGGTGTAATTTTATTTCATCGTATTTAAATATTTATTATCAATTATTCATTTATAAAAATGTATTATTTATTTACATAAAGGCCAGTCCGCAAAAATATTTCTGACACGTAACCGGTCCGTGGCGCGAAAAAGGTTGGGGACCACTGCTTTAGAGAACCGTGCAGCTTGCGGGACCACCTGAGGGCAAACACATTACTGGAGACTGATACGTGTGAGCGTGTGTGTGCATGTGGACTTGTTTATCAACGAAAGAAGTCCGATAACCAAATTTGGGGTTCTTCTCGTCTTCTTTTATGATTTTGCTCATCTTGTGACATGTCACTGATTAAAGTTCTGACAAAGGCACAAAAGACAAGGTGCAGTACGGCAAACAATTGCTAGAAAAATGAAAAAACTGAAAACCCCATTTTTTCTGAACTGAGTTAAATGAGTTGTTTTTATTAGTGGGTCCAAGTTAGAAAGATGCATTTTAGGTTTTATGTCAGGAACAGGGACAGGGCGACCAAATGCAGCACGCACCTTCATTGAAAAGGGGGGAAGGGGAAGTGGAAAGCTGGACTCGTGGTCTGGATGGCGTGGCTGAGTAGCAAAACGCAGCGCGTAGTCGTAGTTGGAGGCAGGCAGGTGGTCAAGGCAGAGTTAGAAAATATGTTTTGGGACTGAAACAGAACTGAGGAGAGGTGCTACCATCTCATTTTGTGGAACACCATTTTTAATTAATTTATATGTCAACATTCTCTTTAACAACCAATCTGATATAATAATGTTTTTAAAGAAGTCTCATAAGGGTCCTCATAAGCTTTTCATTTTCATTGCTAGCTCTTCGGGAGTTTAGAATGATTTAGTCTTTCCATTCTTCTTTGTTGTAGAAATTAAGGACACATCAACCATATCAACCACAATGCAACTCAACTTTACATAACCCCTTAGATCTGAAATACTGTCCAGTAGGATTGAATCTATCAAAAATGATGGTTTTGAGTTAAGACAATGTGTGTTTAACAATGGTTAGTCAATCAGTTGAGAATACGAAAACACTGCTTAGTTATTGTTTGGCTTTCACCGCATCCTGAGAAGGTAGTGGACACAAAACATGGTAACATAATTCAGCAAGATAATAAATTGAGAAGGGCAGGTGAGCGGCGTGGGAGGGATGCATGCCAGATTGGTAGAATAAATGCTTGTGGAGAAAGAGGAGTGCATGGGTGAGTGTGAAGTCAAAACAATGCGCAAACCCAGAAAACTGGGTGAGGAGAGTGTCAGTGGAAATTCCAGCGTGCATCTCTCAAGTGTGGATAGCAATGTGTAAAAAGTGAAAGGGCTGAGAAGCTGTCAAAAGTTTACATGAAAAATACAGACTTCGGATGCCCCCAATATGAGAATTTTCAGTAGATATTGAAAAACCACTGAAAGATGGAAAGTCTAATACAATGATAATTTGTTTATATTTTTTGTCTGTATTTTTTTCCAGTATTCGATGCAACGCAATATATGATCGAGGTTACTGGTATTAAAGCAGTTTACTTTTTAATATTTTTATTATGGAGTCAATGGTGCAATAATTCTTGTATACAGTAACTGTGTTCATGTGTTTTCTAGTATGTATTGCTTTCTGCCTTTCACACAGTAACATCGCATAAATTATATTTTTTTAGTATGTCACTGTAATTACAAGAGTAAAATCTTATGATTACATTTTGTTCTTGGCTAAGCTTGATTGGCTTTATGAACATTGGTTTAAGGTTGTTAAATTGTCATTAAATACTGCTGACACATTTATTTTTAATGACGAGACAAGACTTGGCGCTTGAATTTGGTGCTTGAATTTGGTTTCAGGTTGTCAAGGTTTAATTTATTTATTCTTATTTCTTCATTTATTTTGTTTTGTTGAGTAAAATATGTTTCAAATAAATCTACTTTTCAAAGAAATGAAAAATAACATGTTCAGGAAATCTATCTATCTATCTATCTATCTATCTATCTATCTATCTATCTATCTATCTATCTATCTATCTATCTATCTATCTATCTATCTATCTATCTATCTATCTATCTATCTATCTATCTATCTATCTATCTATCTATCTATCTATCTATCTATCTATCTATCTATCTATCTATCTATCTATCTATCTATCTATCTATCTATCTATCTATCTATCTATCTATCTATCTATCTATCTATCTATCTATCTATCTATCTATCTATCTATCTATCCATCCCCCTCTCTGTCTGTCTGTCTAAAGGGGGGGGGTGAAACAAACTATTGCTCAAATATTTCATGAAATGCTGAAGAAAAACTTTGCATATGCGGCAAGATGCCTGAAATCCTTCAGCTTAAGACATCGGAGGTTCCCTCAGGCAAGGAAAGTTCTATATAAAGCACTTACTGATGAGAAAAGTTGTATATTTTATGCTTTCATACAAACTCTTAAAATGGGGCAACTTATTCTTTCGTCAATTACACTGAAAACAAATATACCGTATCAAAACTGTTGTTTTAGTCTTGACATCAATGTTTACATCTTTCTCCATCTCTTTCACGCAGAGCCCGGTATAAACCGAAACTTGCAGTTTCTCCAGCGTCCTTTGAGAGTAACCGCTCTGCTCGGTTCTGACGCCGTTCTGGAATGTTCTGCCACTGGCTACCCCACTCCGAGCATTCAGTGGCGGAGAGGTGAAGAAGTGATCCAAACATGGTATGTTTGTGCTCTTATTCCACTTGAACCCAACGGGTAGTAGAAGTTTCCGAAATGACACACATGGGGTTTCTTATACTCTCATCCCTTTTGTAATTCTCTGTAATGATTGCAGTTATCATTCAAGAATTACATTTATATTAACATGTAGGCTAGGCTCATGCTGATTTTAAACTGTATTAATGTGTGCCGATAGCTACAGACATGGTTTGCTCATCCAGGTTGTTTTGGTAAGTTTTGCTCTAACCAAAACACTGTTTCTGAACTGCTCTAGTTGAAGCTGCGCTAAAGATAATCAACACACAAAAATGTGAGGAGTCGAGAAATTTTGCAGAGAATGAACTACCTCCAAGGGAGTGTGAGCACCAATGGGAATTTTATGACTGTATTAACAGTTTGAATAATATTTCCTCATGTTAACCAGTATCCTCCTAGTATCCTCCTAGATGAACAGACAAAACAGATACCACTGTGGGGAAATTGTGCACATGCAACTTGGGATCATAAACTAATGCAAACTTTTTTCTCCCTGTAGGAATAAGAAGTATTCTCTGTTGGCTGGCAGCAATCTGATCATCAGAAGTGTCACCGATGACGACTCTGGCAGTTTCACCTGCACTGCTGCCAACAAGAACCACAACATCACTGCAAGTGCAGAACTGAGTGTGCTGGGTGAGAAACTACTTTTTATCTGACTATATTTTCATTTAATTTTTGATGTTAACATTATGATAAGCTGGGAAAATAGGATATGAATAGAGAAAGGATATGACGCAAGAACACTGAACAAGGCATCCCGTAATTTGTTCCAAAACGTATCGCTTTAGTGAATTATACTTTCATTCACATACTCAGTAAAACATAATTTCAGCGAGTGAATTAGGGTTAGGGGGATCAAGGTCTGTTCCCAAAGAGTCCTATAATGGTAGTCCAACAAAACTTACTTCAACGACAATCTTTAAAAATTCAAGAAATAGTCATCATGATAACCGTCCAGTGAAAGGTTGTGTCACATTTGAAAGCCCCTGAGGGAAGAAACAAAACAAATCCCAACTAGAAACTGTTAACACTTGCAGATCCCTAACATATAACACGAAAGAAAAATATAGCAAAAGTAATCTTTATCCCTCCACCGAGGAAAATTCCTCTTACACTGAAGAGTATCCTGGGGGAAAAGAATAACATCCCAAAATCAAATGGTGTCATAAAATATGTAATGTAAACCTCGTGTTTGCTTCAGGAGGCTATCGTAAATAAAATAAGTTTCCATTTATTGTCTGAGTGCCTCTTGGCTGCTTGTGGCCTTAGATGCATTTAGCATTCAGGTGTACGCACACACGCATGTACACACACACACACACACACACGCACACACACACACACACACACACACACTTTCGTAATGCTATCACCTCACAAAATGATGTCCACATACATACCTGTGGCTACGTTTAGTGCTTTAAGTTAGATAGTACACAGCGGTGTGGAGTACCGGCACTTCTCAAAAACTTCTAGCTACGTATCTGGACTTCACAAGCCCACAGTACTCTCTCGTGTGTGTGTGCCTTGGGAGGAAAAAGGAGTGAAGAATGTAAAATTTTTTGGGATACTCAATTTGACAATTCTGAGAGTGCTGTGCTCCCCAGCGATTAATTTCTGAACGCAACCAGAACAAGGGCTGTGCAGATCGATACAAGTATTGATAGAATCAATACTAATGTGAGTATTGTTAACACATCGATTACAAACAACTGGTATCGCTTCACATTTTTTTCTATGATTTCAGTGATTTTTAAATAATTAATATTTATTAATTATGATGATGATGATAATGATGATAGAACTTTATCCATCCCACAGCTGGAAAATTTACTTGTCACAGCAGCGTACAAGAGTGCAAGAATACAAGGGCCAAATTGAAAAAGGATAAATAACAGACAAGGACAAAGACAAGTCCCACTCGTAGCGGTAGGGACGAAACAGAATTTTATCAGGTGCCACGCATAATTAATGGTAATTAATGTTATTTTAAGAGTCATAAGATGCTTTGTTTGACCTTTTTTTTATTTACAAACCAGTTGTTTATTATTGTGGTACAACATAAAATATTCTGAGTGAGAATAGCTTGTTAATGTCAGGTAAACTATCTGCAAGCAGACTGTGCAATTTTTTCTGATCGGCAGTACAAGGCCAGCAGAAAGGAAACCAAAACAATGGTAAATAAGGTTGCCCTAATTATTTTATTTAACGACCAAAGCAAAACAAGCTAAGATAAGGTGTCTGAACAAGAGCAATTTAAGTGAGGCAGAGAGAGTTTTTCGTAAAAAGGTCTCTTTAAAAGTGAATTTTTAAACATAGTCTGATAGACAAATAAATAAAAAAATATAGTATTGTCTTCACTATAAGGCGCACTGGATTATAAAGCGCACCTTCATTGAATGTTTTATTTTAGAAATATTTTCATATATAGGGCGCACCAGATTAAAAGGCGCATTGAATAGAGGCTACTGCATCTAACTGGGGTTGCGTTATGCATTCACTAGATGGAGCTGTGCTAAAGGGAATGTCAAACCAGTCAATGAGGTATTCAGTCAAAGTTTATATACAGCAAACTTTATATACACTACGACATACGATACAAAAATTGCACAATAACACAACGTTGTTCAAACTATAATGTGCATATTTACATATCCCTGTCCACAAATTCCTCAAACTTTATTTACGGCAAATTTTATATACAATACGATATACTATACAAACATTCCACAATAGCACAACGTTGTTCAAACGTTAATGTGCATATTAACATACAGTATCTCACAAAAGTGAGTACACGCCTCTCATTTCAGCAATGTTGTAATTATATATATGGCTTAATTTTGAGATTTTCAGTTGGGGTGTACTCACTTTTGTTGCCAGCATTTTACACATTCATTGTTGTATGTTGAGTAACTTTGAAGTAACAATAAATTTAGTTTGCTATCCAAGCTCTACAGTGACTACTTAACATTGAATCAAAGTGTCATTTCTTCAGTGTTGTCCCATGACAAGATATACCATTTTTTTCCATGTATAATGCGCCCCCATGTATAATAGGCACCCTAAAAATGGCATGTTGATGCTGGAAAAAAGCCTGTACCCATGAATAATACGCACTCAAATTTTGCCTCCTACTTAAATCCGTAAACGTAAAATTACTTCAGAAAAAATATCATCTTTGGGAACAACCGGATGTTATTCTGCCGGTCAGTATCACTGCGTATGCGCTAGCAAACTCGATAGCGAAGAAATGTTTCGGATTTGTGTAGGGTACATTGTGACAGCAAACGAGCAGGTGATCGAGCAAGCGTCTGTGTTCGTATGGAGCGTGTTTGAAGTGAACAGCAGAGAAGAAAGCGCATCTGTAATGGCGGCCTCCGTATCATATCCGGATTTAAAAAAAAAGAAGAAAAGAAAATTATTTATTTTTTTTGTATCCATGTATAATGCGCACCCCAGATTTTAGGACAATAAATTAGTTAAATTTTGCGCATTATACATGGAAAAAATGGTAATTAAAACATTGCTGAAATGAGACGGGTGTACTCACTTTTTTGAGATACTGTATCCACGAATCCGTCGAATTCTTCCTCTTCCGTGTCCGAATTGAAGAGTTTTTAACAGTTGAACGATATACCGTAATTTTCGGACTATAAGTCGCGTTTTTTTTCATAGCTCGGGTGGGGGGGGCGATTTATAATAAGGAGCGACTTATGTGTTTTTTTTCAAAAATGTTAAAAAAAAAAAGGTGAAGCCGCGATAAACGAACCGCGATGTAGCAAGGGATTACTGTAATTTGAATTTCAAGTCACGTCAGCAGCGCGACGTGGCGTGGCGCGGCGGTTGTTTACAAAAAGGACAAAGATTGATCACGGGAAGAAGACGAAGATGACGAAGGGCCCCACGTACTACCGGCATCATTAGCGGCTTTGTTTCTAAGTGACACGGAGGACAAAGAGTTTGAAGGATTTAAGGATTTGGAGTGACGCAGAAGGTTTGAAAAACTATTATGGCTTTTACCCACGCCCGGTCCTATTCTCTGGAGCTCTCTTTCACTTCTGTGGATTGAAGTCGGGGGCCGGCGCTCGGCCGGATGGCTGTCCAGGGACGGTGGATGGGGCTCGGACAATGCTTTTACGCACGTCCGGTCCTATTCTAAGTCCACGCCGCCACATGCCTGGAAGTTTGTTTTGTTAAATAAAGAGCCGTTTACCAAACCCACGTCTTTGCTTGTACTTTGTTAACGCTACAATCTAGTTCTTACTAGATCTGTGGAATAACGACGAGGCTGACGTCAGGGCGCACGCGCGGCGTTGTTGACAAAGGACGAGGAATTTGATCGATGGATTTAGTAATTTAGCGTGCACAGATGGTTTGATAATATTATTGCTTATATAATAGTTATTTGATATCTAATTTACATATCGTTATATGGGCCTGTGGAATATTTTGAAGTGCAAGCTCCGTCAGCGGCGCGCATCCATTGTTGACAAAGGACGATCGATGGATTTAATGAATTGGAGTGACACAGATGGTTTTATAAACGTGTTATTTATGTAATAGTTTTTTGGAATAACTCTGAATGTTACGTCAGGCCCGTTCTCAGCTCTTCGTTTGTGTTTGTCACTTTAGCATATCGTTTAGCCTGTTGATGTCTGTTCTTGGTGTTGGATTTTGTCGAATGAATTGCCCCCCAAAATGCGACTTATACTCCGGAGCGACTTATATATGTTTTTTTTCACTTTTTTGGGCATTTTATGGCTGATGCGACTTGTACTCCGGAGCGACTTTTAGTCCGAAAATTACGGTACAATACAAACATTGCACACTAACATGACATTGTTCAAATGTCAATGTACATATTTACATATCCCTGTCCACAAATTTGTCAAAGTCTTCCTCTTCCGTGTCCAAATTCAACAGTTGGGCGAGTGCAGCATTCATTATCTCCGGCTCCCTCTCGTCATTATCCGTGTCAGTGTCGCTGCTATCCCCTGGCGGTTATTATTCCTGCCTTCGCGAAAGCTCAGACCACAGTTGAGATTGATATATCAGCCCAGGTGTCCACAATCCATTGGCAGATAGTGGCATGCGTGTCATTTTGGCGTCTTGCTACACACAAGTGATGTTGTTGGACGAGGAGGAGTAAGCACAGTATGAGTGTTTACCACTATTACTTTGGTGACGCCCCTGACCACGGTTGCCGAAATGCTGAAAGCGATGCGACCTTGTAATTTACTAGTCGTACGGAAACATGTTGGTAGAGCGCTGTGTACAACCAGTATGGATCAACAAATTCACCAATTGATCCATAAAATACGGCACCCAGGATTATAAGGTGCACTGTGTTTTTTTTTGAGTAAATTAAAGGCATTTAAGTGTGCCTTATAGTGCAGAAAATACGGTAACCAATTAACTGATGATATGGAGTTAATTGTAGAATTTGTATTTAATTTTTACAACTGATTTTTGACAAACGGGAAAAAATTAATTAATATTTTCAACACCTTGTCGGAATTTCTTGGGTCTGTTTGCCTCAGGCACATGAGCCTGAGAAAAACTTGCAATCATGCAATTATTGTTGTTCATAACAGTGATTCAAGGGCTACAATGGTCGTGTGTACCATTCGACACCCTTAAGTTCCTACTAGTTGAGAGTCTAAATTGTTGATTGTCTTTACATGCTTTGTCAGTCAATTAAAAAAGTTGTCTCTGTGTCCCACCAATAATAATAATGATAATAAATTATATTTGTAACGCACTTTACATTTGGAGGAATCCCAAAGTGCTACATGGCAAGTAAAAACAAGAAAACAAAGCAAAGACAAGTATAAAACAACTGGACGACAACCAGGATGCGGAAAACAGGATTACGGAAATGCTAGGGTAAAGAGGTGAGTTTTAAGTCCGGTTCTGAAAGAGTCAGTGGATTGGGGTGCTCTTAGGTGGTCGGGGAGGGAGTTCCACAGTGTTCCACCAATGCTATTAGCATGCACTCACTTACTCTGCTGCATGCTACTACTGTGTTGTGTTCATTATGGGTATGGAGATTTAAATATATGCCTACAGATATTTTATCACATTTTTCTTAACTACTGTATGTGTACTGTCATGGAATGAGTGTGGCAGGGCGATACAATATAGCTAGGACCAGGGTTTATTGAAGGGAAGAAGGGAAGATGAACAGGCGGAAAGAGGCTCACAGACAGCGAGCAGGAAACAGAATTCCACTCAGACCAAGAATAGACTAGGGAGAGGGTCTGAGCGAGAGCCTCCACATGAGACCCAGGGGAAATAGACGAACAGTCATAACAGGCACGGACACAAACGGGAAGCAACAGTAGACAGCAACTGGGAGAAACACACGGGCAAGGTTTAAATACATGAGGTAACAAGAGGGAGCAGGTGACAGTCATTTCAGTGATAAAATCGGTCCGGCTGAGGAAAGTTGCCGGCTGAGCGAGCGTCCTTTGACGCGGCCGTAACATGTACACCAGCCTCCATTCAATGTTGCCATTGAGTAGCCTCCATTCAATGCTTTTATGACGACAGCTCATTACGTAATTATTTTATGATTAGTCCTGTGGTGAGTCAGCCTCAAATAATTTGCCTTTCAGCAAATAGATGTCTCATTTTCATCCAACCATCTATTCATCTATTTTCTGGATGTCCTATTTGGGGTCATGGGAAAGATGGAGAGTATTCCAGGTGACTGTGGATTAAACGCAGGCACCACCGTGGATAGGTCACCAGTCAGTAAGTGCCTCGTCAGGGAAAATAAACAACTAATAATTATTAATTGCTGCTATGTATGCTTCCACCCAAAAGTACAATACACAACAGTTACGCAAGCTACACAATAATTAGATTTTCCTTTTTGATGCATAGCTAAACTTGGATCAGCATTGCCTAAAGCATTGCAGCATTGCAGAATGATCAGATCACGTGTCCAGTTAACTAAACAACACAATTAAAAAAAACTGTTTATTTCCCTACATTTGTTCGCGCAGTCAAATGAAGACTTTGGAACGGGATTGAAAAGATATATTGAATTAATGTAACGAGCAAAATGCAAAACAGCATGTTCCTAAATATCTGCTGAAAGTGTATAATGGAAAGGTTATAGCTTTGCCCAGGCTTTTGTCCGCCTTGGCCAACGCTGTTCGGGCAAGTGTGTCAACAAGCAGAGAAAAATTAAAATGCATTTCTCATTGTAAGAATTAAAAAGTAAAATCGTCATCATTACTGCAAGTGTCAGTACAAACGAACGCCTCCTCTCAAACAGCCACCTGCTACTGTGAAATGCCCAGGGCTGCCATTTCAGTAAATGTGTCTCTGTAATGTTTATATAAAATGTATATTATGGAAGAAGACTATAATAAGAAACTTACAAAAAAAAAACAACAATGTGAATTTACATTACAACTTCAATCAAATAGCGTGCGAGCACGAAAATCTAAAAGTTGAACTTCCTCAGCAAACTGATTCATGTATTTGACAATCTCAACAAACTTTGCCTGCATGAGATTTAACTTTAAATTGAATGCAATTGCAATCAAAATGATCTCATTTGTTTCCACGAACAGAGATGAAATCAAATAGAAGCAGCTGCTGTTTGTTCTACTCTGGAGAAAATCTTCAAATTAACCTTCGGGTGTTTGCAGTTCCCCCCCAGCTGGGCCTCTTCACTCTTCTGTCCTTTCATGTCTTTGTCTCAGGATCTTCTTCGAGTGCGTGTGTGCTCCATCACATTCATATTCTGTTTACACGCGCCTGTCATCAATCGCTCCTTGCAAACACAATCATGTTATTTTCAATAAGAAACAACAGCATCAATCTTTTGAGAGTAATTTTCAGTCAGTCATGTCAACATTAGTGTCATGCAATAAAAAGTTAAGAGTTTTAAGGATCCAAAACATTGCATCCTGCAGCGCCTTTCAAACATAATGTTTTATAGACATTCAAAACGTGAACAACGTGGTTGAAAAGGTTAATCTGAAGGTCATTCTTTTGAAACTTTAAAGTTCATTTCCAGGCAAGGATTCAGAATTCAAAATGACTTGGAATAGAAACATCTTCTCACAGCATGAAAGCCCAACATATCTTAAATGATGTCCAGACGTCAGTCACTAAAACTGAGCTTACATTATGTGAATCATTTCATGCCCAATTCTAAGTGACTGATTTACGACTCTGGACTGATTTCAAGTTTGGTCAAGAGCTTTGTTGTGTATAAGGTGATACAGGCGACAATTTACAACTCGTTGGCTCGTCAAAAATTTGGTCAGTGCCAACAGTGATCTTGTACAGTGGAAGCTGAGTCGAGACTGGGTTCCTCCCTCTCCGAGCTGTTCCCCTTCACTTAAAAAATTGGTTAACATACAGATAAATTCACACGATAAAGTTGTTTCTATATTAGCGTGGTCTCTTTCTTTGACGTTTTTTGGGGGAAAAGGGGCACTCAATGCATAACTTTGTTCGAATTCCTAGTCTGTAGAAAACAAAAATCCCTTCTTGATTTCAGTGTGTTTCTAACATCAACAGGGTTAATGTGCAACAACTCAAATATACTGCATGAGCACTCAATTTGTTTGACTCTCCCAGACGTTCCGTTTTGTGTGAGCAAGTTACTCATTAGCTTTGACCTTCAGTTGCAGACGATTAATCTCATGCATTGTCAGTTGGACTTAATAACTGTCAATTGTAAAATGCATGCACAGTGCAAGCTGCAACTTTACAAGCAGTGCTCTGTGGTTCTCTGGTTTCTCTTATCTCACATTATAACATACTGTAAGTTCACTGAGCGGTGCAACCAGCCTGCTTGTTTTGACCACGCTAAAACCAGCGTGACACATGATACACATCTGCACTGGGGGATGTTAGACCTTGTGTTTGTAAGTTTTCGCAGATGCATGCAAGAGTCGCCTACGATGGGGTGAAAGGCCGGTTTGCTCCATTGTAGGAAGATATATTCAGCTCATTCTCACTCGCTTTAAATTATGTGCACTCACATCTCACATGGAGAAATCTGTGTGCGGAAAAGGATGTAGCAATGTGTGTATGACCTGAGCATTGTCACCGCACTTGGCCAGAGTGGCAACAGTCAATGTAAGCGACAATGTTAGTGCACGATATACATCCCCGATCAAATTATTCAAAATCGCGGCCGGTGTACTGTGCCGTGCTCAGAAGTGGTCCCAAGATAGACTGACTTTCTGCCACCAAATTGTCAGGTGCCCCAGGTGCATGTCAAAGGACAAAAACTTATTGTACCGGTACACCCAGCATGGTGCAAGGCTGGCTTTCTGCCAAATTGGCAAACAGGCACAGCGAGCCTTGCACTTGCACGAAAATCTGAATATTGGACCATTCCTGCAAGTGGTACTGCAAAAATAGAGCCCTTAGTAATTTCCCATGAAATAACATAAGTCACCAAAGTCCATTTTTTGTACCGCTCCTTTTAAGCATCATGCCATGGCATGGATGACTACACTCTGAATGGACGTGAATTGCGGATGTAAATTCATCTCACACCAACTGTACAAAAGACAGCTATGTAAGCCACGACTGAAAGTCGCTCCGGAGTACAAGTCGCATATATAAGTGGCACCGGAGTTTTAGTCGCATTTTGAGGGACATTTATTTGACAAAATCCAACACTAAGAACAGACATGAACCAGCAACAACAGGCTAAATCATACGGGATGCTAATGTGACATAAACACAAACGAGGAGCTGAGAACGGGCCTGACGTAACATTAACAGTTATCCAAATAACTATAACATAAATAACACCATTATCAAACCATCTGTGTCACTCCAAATCATTAAATCCATCGATCGAATTCTTCGTCCTTTGTGTAAACAACGCCGCGTGTGCGCCACGCCGCTGACATCGGACTCGTGTCAGTTGCAATTCAAATTATTCCACAGGCCCATATAACGATATAGATTTATGAAAAAAAACCCGCGACTTATACTCCGAAAAATACTGTACTTCATAACAAAAACTTTGAATGTTTGCATTGTTTGCACCGTCTATATCAGACGTGGGCAATCTACGGCCCGCGGGCCACATCCGGCCCACGGGGTCGTTTAATCCGCCCCGCCAAACCTAAATAAATTGTATTATTAAACCTTTTTTTGGTCATTTTCTCTGCAATTACTATGTTTCCCCAATAGATGGGGAAGCACCCGCCTGCGCATTTACTCCCGCAAGTGCGTGTACGTACTAAGTAGTACGGACCCGGTGCACAACGCCCTCTATTTCCATCAGTGCCGAATTTTGAGTGTGGGCTGTGACGTCAGCATTCTCGTAATTCGCGCGCTGAGCTTTCAGATACAGTTATGCGCTAATGCCACCCACAAACCTTCCCTTGGAATCCTTCCATTAAAATGAGGGGCCCGAGGAAAAGAAAGGTGGACACTGAGTGCCGAGTGTTTAAAAAAGGAGTGGACAATTTGGCTCCACCTACGTGTGTGAGCAGACGTTCAGCCACATGAACGTCAACAAAGCCCGTCACGGATCTGGGTTAACGGACCGACGCCTCGGCTCTATCCTAAGAATTACCACTACAAATTTTACTCCAGACCATAATGCACTTGCAAAAAAGGGAGACAAACAATACTATTGATTTCTTTATTACTTTATTTAGATGTATTCTTTCACTGATTCTTCAAGATGATGTATTTGGTCAGAATGTTTGCCGTTTGTTGTGATTTCGCCTCATTAGATAAACATATTTCATAAATCTGACCTGCAGGCGCTGAAGTGATGGAAACTATTATTCATAATAACAGTGTCGTATATAATGAGAATCACTGATAGTAGTTTTTTGGTGAAATCTTTTTTTTAATGCTGTTAATAAATGCATTTGTTTTCAAAAAGCTTTTTTTGAATATCCATGCTTTACTACCTACTTAAAGTACAAACCTTTTATGCAATGACCTTTACATGTCATTTCTTTTAATTCACACAAACACTACATCCATCTGCTCCTGGTTCGGCCCCCCGGTCTAAATTTAGAGCCAAATTCGGCCCGCCAGTCGAAACGTTTGCCCGCTGGTCTATATTTATCATATGAAGGGCAAATTTTGCCCCGATCGTCTCGCACAAAGCACAGTCTGTTTGCATGAGTCGAATTTTCTTTCTTTTTGTATTTTTGTATTTTCCTAGACGTTACACATGTAGAATTGGGCATAAGGGGGCGATTGTGTGGTTGAGTGCCATTGTGGGATTGAATGGAGCCTGTGTCCAAGCCAATTTTTACGAGTCCCCCCAATTTCCAGAAAAATCTGGGCGGTTGTAGTGCACACAGTGCTGATAATACAGAAGCAAAAATAGGCTCGCTGGGGTATGTGCATGACATTGGTGCAGGCAAAGTGCATTTTTCTAGTTGAGCGGCAAGATTTCCCTTTGCGGAAAAATTCACCAAATTTCAAATCAACCAAAATCATGTTATACCATCTACGCCACATATTAGACTTGTTCTGAGTTGGTCTTAGATCTGGTCTACACTCTATGAATATAGAGCCCTATTTATTCTATTGATATTAAAATGCACTATATATTCAGTTCAAATGTTATGAGATGAGAAAGATTTCAGTTTTCCAATTGCGAAATTATTGAAGACTTGTTTTTTTTCATGGCATAAGGTTTTTTTTCAGTGTCATCCAAGAAAGCTGTCCTGTGGCATGCATCATATGAAATTGTTTTTCTCTCAAGTGGCGGCTGTTAAAGACTGATGGTTCGCCGTAGCTTAGTGATAATATTTGTATGCTCACTCCACAAGGCAGTGACCATGATTAGATGATAAGGATAATGGATGTACGTTATGTCCTATAATAATGAGAGCGACCCGGCTCATTAGCTAGTTCCTATTAGAAATCTAATGAACCCAGAAAAAGGCAAACAGAACTAGCACAGGTACTATTACTCATGTCACCGCCCGTTTCTCTTAAATTTATAACTATCATATAATCCTCATCCTACATGTTGCATGAAACCAATAAAATGATGTAAGGAATGTAATGTATGTTTTGCAAAATTAGCTCTCATCTATTCATGTAAAATAGCATTGCTAATAATATGTTTAGGTGTTGGGTAAATGTCTCATTCCATGAAATAAAATGTCATCTTGATATGCTGCTCTAAAAAATCATAAAAGTTGCTCCCACACTCAGTTTCATTTCGGGCCACAATACACAGTAGTTAACCACAGATGTGACAATAGCATATTACTTTTGATTATTATGGATGTGAGCGACACATTCATGACAGCATACTTTTAAAAGTTAGGAAAAATAATGGGCAGATCACAGTATATTCTGATAACACTACAAAGTATTTTTCACATTTAAAAGAACATTCATTTGTGGAAGCGCTTTGTAAATAAATATTTATTTCACTGAAAAATTTGCTTGTGAATCAATACGCATGTTGTGTATCAAATCATGTGTAAATATTGCATTTATCTACATATACATATATATATGATTAGATAGCAGCAGGGGATGATGTAACCCTAATGATGTAACAATATCTTTGTTAATTTTCTTTCTAATGTTAAAACAATTTCTTTCTGGACTTCAGAGTTCAATATCACCTCCATGGCCTTGACAATAATGACCCACCAACTCCACATAATATTTCTACAACTGATCTTTTATCATAAATGGGCTGCATTTAGTAAATGTATGCAACAGTTTTACTCGGCATACAATTGGTTGTTTTTGAAAATCTGTGTAAGATTTAGCTCTGCCATGACCAGCTGGAAACATTTCACCTGCTATCTGTGTAATCTATCATCTGAGAGCCAAGATGAGGTTGGGGGAGGGGCAAGGCAGCCACCTCGTGAATGGGATGTTGTGTCTCAATGGTTTTATCCCATATAAATCAAGAATTTTTCAATATATTGCAGATCACATATGCTTATCAAAAGACTTTAGTTATCGATGACAGAAAGGTTATTTGGGGATTTTCTTTTAATATTGATGAATAAAGGAAAAATGGGCTTCGTGCAAATGGGGATTTCCTCATCAGAATTTTCTCAACGCAAAAGCATAAGCCCTAGAGCACCACTGGGAGTCTCTCTATGTGACTCCACCTCTTACAGTAATGTATTAAATAAAATAAAAAGATATATATTACAACGGCGTGCTGATTTCACCACACAAGTATTTTAAATGGGTAAGACCACAACTGCTAAGCAAACACTTTCATTTTCCAGCTCCCATATTATGCCTCTGGCTATCTAATTTACAGTGATACAAGTGTGAAAACGACTATAAGATTCTTCTTCTGCAATATTATAGCCACTGTGACTTACTTTGTATTTAGAAAACATTCAGATAGATGGCAACCCCTCCTGCTGTGACGCTGGCCGGCTTGCCGCCACTACCCAGAAACATTAGCGCAGATGAGAAGACATGAAAGAAAAAGGGGGCAGTGGCACAGAACTCCTGCAGGGAAGGAAACCTCTACAGTAATCAGAGAGGAGGATTTCTGTCCACCCAGAAATACATCAGGCAAACCATCAGGTGGAATAAACTCAAAAATTCTGTCAGATAATTTAGTTCATCATCTGTTGTGCCATATTGTCAAACATCACCTATTTTCATTTTCAAATTTTAATTCTGACTCATACCTTTTGCTAGAGTTAATAGTGTTTCTGGTTCCTACCCACAGAGCAAGAAAAGTCACTATTTGGGGGCACAAAGCGTAGCTAAATGAAAAGAATGTATGAAATAAGCCCTAATTTGCCGACATCAGCACATTGTAGCAATTACTTTAATTGCATCACAAATGTTGCATTCAGACTCACATTCAAAACAAGGATTGCATTGTTTTTTTTCCTTGGTACCTAAAATTGGTACCTTGTTTTAGTTTCCACAGTAAAATTCACATCTGCATGAACAGTCCTCTCACTGTCTCGCTTTTGCTCTGTCAACAGTGTTTGACAGAACTCTGTTTTTTAACCCTCCCCCTCAATGTCATCAAGAGTTTGTATGTGTACGGATTAATGCCTCTTTGGTCTTGTGTGTTCAGACTGTTTAATCCATCTCAGTGTGTTGAGAGTAGTGCCCCTCCTCAATTCATTCTGCCCAACTGCAGTTTTTTAATGTGGCTGCCCAGTCTAGCCAGTTGATGAATCAAATCAACCTGACGAGTCCCTTTGTGTTTTAAACTTTGTAATCCAGGATTTGAACGCAATCAAGTCACAGAGGGGAAAAGGGATTTTACATGACTTTTTATTGTGGTTCAATCTGATTTATATCACCTTGGTTATCGCTACTATCCTGCTCTGTTGCGGTTTAAAAAAAAAAAAAAAAATGGATCAAAACGGACTTAGCACATTGAACGTGACCTTGTGGAAAGACATCTTGCCCAGCTTGTCCGAGACAGAACAAATGTGTGCTCATCAGTTACAGACATCTGTTCATATTTACCATCTGTCTCTCTTAGAGTGGCAGATTTTAGGGATATTTGGAATGAATCCTTCGGTTTTCGTTCCTCTTACTGCCTGCTCTCTTGTTGTCTAGCATTTGTAATCCTCATATTTGGGGCTTTTTTTTTTCCTGAGGGTAGACATCACCCGTTACAGATTTTGACTAGTGCCTGAGTTGCACATTTGAAATTAGTAAATAAAGTAATAAATTGTTGTTCTGTTATAAGATGGCATGGTAGAGCACATCCGCCTCCCAGGTCAGAGATGCAGGGTTCAATTTCTGCCTTCCTGTGTGGACTTTGCATGTTCTCACTGTGCCAAATGAACTCAAATCAAGCTAACTTTATTAATAGAACATGTTAACAAATGTAGCTGTGCAACAGCAACAAAGTGCTGTATGTAAAGGTTGAACCTTAACTACAATCAATCAATACCAGGTAGCATGCAGGAGGTTCAGAGTTTTATTCCTTCCCACTTTACAGTCTGCCATGTTGTGTGACGTTAGATTAGGGATTGAATGGCTAAAATTGCTTTAATAGTGAAAATGGTGTCGTGCCAAGCAAAATGGACGGAAAGTGCAAAGGCAAAAGTTAACAAACTGTAGCCGTTGTAATCAGGTTTTTATTCACAGGCACACACAACAAGCACTGATATGCCCCGCCAAAAAAAGTCTTGCCTGAAATGCTCCTAATTATTAAAAACTGGTTAGGTTATTTGAAGTGGTTGGTTATTTATGGCTTCTTGTGCTGTAATTGACTGATGACCAGTCCAGTGTGAAATGCGCCTTTTGCTCAAAGTCAGCTGGGATCAGTTCCAGTTCATTTGTGGCCGTGCACAGGTTTATTTTTCCCTCATTGTTGCGGGCTACTGACAACTTATTGAACTCTTGCTGCCCGGTTTGATTTCGTGTTTCTTAGTGATGTCACATTTGTAAGCTTCTTTCCGTTTTTCTTTCAGTTGTTTGTCTGCAATGGCTTTGGCCCCTGCAAGCTTTAGCTCTTCCTCCTGACAGACAGCTATGGCTGAGACAGACAGTTATGTCTGGCCTCAGGTGTCCCATCCCAGTTGTGTCCCTCAGCAGGAACAAAACTACACTGGGCTGTCAAACAGCATGAGCTTCAGAGTTTATTACCCATAACAAACATTCACAGTCTAATCCTGCTGCTATGTGACGGAATAAGCCTAATTAAGCAGATTGAGTTCTTGCACAAAAAGCATGTAAGTATTATTATCGTTATTTACATTATTAAAAAATACAGTGGAGCCGCGGAGGAACACTGATTAGCATGTTCGCCACACATCTCAGAGGTGCTGGGTTTAATTCTGGTTCCAGCCTTCCTGTGTGGAGTTTGCATGCGCTGTAAGAATGTGAACGATAAATCAGTTCTTAGCCGTGGCTGCTACATTGCTAGCATGTCTTATTCATTATGGAGTGTTTCCTTGTCACCCTAAATTTCCTAACTGAACGTCAATAATCCAGCCAAGGAAACCAAGGACACTAGTGTATGCCCTTGTGTGTGTTGCTGTACTGCAATTGATCGGACAATACCCTTTAGTCACGCATTCTGTCTCAACATTCTCGATTCTTGTCAAGTCACGGTGAGTTTAAAATGATAATTCAAATAAAATTCCAAGCATAAGATAGGGTCAAAGACGAAGGACTTTACATTTTAATATTAAATTCTCTGGTCCTATAGACAATTTTTACATAGATGAAAGTACCGTATTGACCCGAATATAAGACGACCCTGATTATAAGACGACCCCCTCTTTTCCAAGACTCAAGTTTGAAAAAAGACTTTTTGAACACCAAATTTAATTTTTATACAGAAAATAATTACAGTACATCTGAAACAACTGATTATAAAAATATATTCGAGAGAAAAAGCACGTTATTTTGCCTCATTCAAATCACGCAAAAACTGTCTATCACATCTTAATATCTGAACATTTAAATATGTAAACTAAAGTGCAAACTCATTTGTAAATGAATGGCTTCTGGTTTTTGTAATGTAAATTAACCAATCTACTGTGATAAAACAACAGAATTGCAATAACTGCATTAACCATCAAAGTGAAGTCTAACTGTAACGGTAGCCTTGAAACAAATCTGAATACGGAAAAACAGTGCAATAAAATAATGCAAACTGCTAACACTATTTTAATTTTTCTTCTTCGTGACAGGGGTTCGCTTTGGCCTGGGGAGTTAAATTCAGCATTTGCTTTAAAGATATCTGGCGCCATCTAGCGTTGTGAATGGGTATAATGTCTAGACCCCGAATGTAAGACGACCCCCACTTTGTCTTATTTCAATGCAAAAAACATCGTCTTATATTTGGGCCAATACGGTATCTTTTTTTTTTTTTTTAAACTGCAAACTACCCTATTACATATTTGAAATAAATAAATAAAAACATGGCTTTTTTTATGCGGTTGCTGGCTTCCCTAAAATTATTGGAGCGAACCATCTTTTGTCTTCCACTTACGCTTACACTTTTCGTCACTTTAGGGTTTCGTTTTGGGCTTGTGGTGTTATCCCAACATTTCTAACAGCTTAAAATGCTCTTTTTGCATCTGTTAGAAGTGTAAAAATGTAATATATTGCATGCTAATTCGGGCCGATAATCCACATTTGCCAGTTGCATGATTTGCTTTGCTATCTCTTGGTGGGAGTACGGAACCATGTCGTCAGCGTTCATTCAAGTGAACCACTACATCAGGAGTTACTCGTTAGTATGAATAATCCAATTCTGTAGTAGAAAGCTTTCACTCAATAGCATGACAATGCAAGGTGGAAATTGTTTCTCTGCCAGCCAATGCTACAGCCTTAATTAAAGGAATGTCGGAAGATGACTGAATGCATCCTCAGCCCTCTTGGGTCCTTCATCCCCTGAAGCCACTTGGGCTCCTGGTAATGACTAATAATGGGCAGCTAACTCGTGTGGTGGTTCTGGAGCTCAAATTTTAGATTCATTCCATCAAAGAACTACTTCAAATGCTGTGATCTTAGGCCTGGAGCCCACAGGAAGCCAATGCAGAAACCGTCAATTCTAATTGGACATTGTCGCCCTGCTAGTTGGTAGATGTTTACCGTCTTCACATTTCAACTAGCGCATGATAAGATACGAAGGCCCAGGATTCCCTTCCTGGGACAGCTTCTACTGGACATTGGTAAAATTGGGGATCTGCCGCGTAGAAAGGAACCCCGTGCTAAAGCAATGCTCTCAAACCACTTCATGCTCTGGTCGGCTGTGTTTTTTGTATCCATTTTGGATTTTCGTTTTTTTTTATGTTCCAAAGTTCAACATTGATATCACAAGATGTCAGAGCGCAATTGCTCAGAATACGTGCAAAGCCGCCAAGCGGAAAATTCTTAAATAGCCACACCCAGTTCTCCCTCTGAAAAGACTGACTGTGGACAGATTCCTACCATAGATATTTGGTTCAGTTTGGGTAATTTTCCCAAGGTAGTCCGTTCCTTAGTTCACAATAACCGATGTTTCCAATCATCCCATTGATTACATTTCTACCAAAACAAGCAACATAGTCTTTTCATAAAAGTATCTCAAAACAGTACAATATCAATATATCATAGTACATCAACATCAAAGTATTCACCTTTAAAGTGTCAAAATAATATCACAATAAAACAATGAAAGTAAGAACATACTTAATCGCAAAACAAATGCACATCAAATCAGATGCAATCATGTAAGTTATACCGATTCCTTCATGATTAATTAAGTATTCTGATCATAATACAAAAGCTGTCCATCAGTATATATGTACGTATACATGGCTTCTTTTTACTTGCTGAATACATTTTAAGCCCTTTATGAAATGATTTCCAATTGTATACCAAGCTACACTATATGGGAGCTGTGTCTGACACATATGCCTTAAGGGCTCCATATACTCGGAGTCTTAAAATACAATGAAACACAATAATGGTTTTATGAAGTTTAATCACAGTAAAGATGAAAATCTCACACTTACTCACACGCGTATAATTACCTGTACTTTTCACATTCTCAGGAAACAATACTGAGTGCTATTTTTACAGCAAGACAAAAGCAAAGGAAATTAGTGATGCGGGATGAATGACTATGTGCTGTTTAATCCTTTTGTTTTGGGCTTTCTTTTCATATTGGATGTATATCGACATATTTTTCATATATTGGATAATAATTCTCAGGTTTTATTGTTTGATTTAACCCAAAACTATTGGTAATGCGACAGTACGTGCTGTTCTAAGGTCAAGCTCTTGGTTGTTTTTGTTGCGAAATATCACAGCCTTCAATCAACTTGCGCCATGGCATTTGAAAACAAGTTCAACTCTATTCTATTCTTGTATGATAATTGTTTTTCACGTCATTAGTTACTTAGACATCACAAATTCTAAGGTGTGCAATTATGTTTTGCCGATGCACTTAAAGATTGATGGATGAGTGCAGATATAAAGAGGCTGCTAACGAGTTTATGTTCACGTGGGGAGAAGTAAGGGTTTAACTGAATGGTGCCTGAGTGTCCTCCAGTAAATCCTCCCTGGATTTTATCATTCCACACAAAGACGGACGCACACGTGCAGATGCTCATTGAAATAAATGATAGAGCTCATTTCCATTTGAATGCTGAGTGGGAAGTCCGTGCAGATAGAGGCAGCATCATTGATACTAAGCTATAATGTGTGGATGTGCTTACGTATGTGTACATTTCTTTTTTGTTAATCGTTTGCTGCTCATTGTATGATCAGTAGCACAGTATCCAGGTGACAGTGTGTGTGTGTCTCCATTGTCCAGACAAGCCAGACTCTGGATTGTTGCCTGTGTTGGAGGTCAGCTGGTTGTTAAATTTTTATATTAGCATGTGAATAGCTCCCCTCAGCTGTTTCCCTCAGGAAGCAGAACCATATTAATGTGTGTCTTGCCTGTTGTCATTTGAAACACAATGGGCCACTAAAAAAGACTTTTGTAAACATGTCTCCTCTGATGGCCAGGTAATCAATGTTAAACCTGAAGGGTCTTTTTTTTTTTCATTTTTCCCCCAACTAAAAATGCTTCTGTGGTCTCAGGATTACAATCTGGTACTTTATCATTTTGACTACAGCTGGGAATGTATAAATAAATACAGATTCAACCTACATTTGAAGAAGTTTGGAATATTTCAAAATAGTGTACCTTAATGGCAGTCATTGAAGTCAGTCTTACTTTTCCTTGATTAAGCTTCTACAATGACAAACACAGAATCCACGCCAAATGTGCACCATCAATCAGATGATGTTTTGGACACCCGCTACTCACAGGAGATACGGACTGGGCTTGACAGGGAATAGTGAAAATCCGCTGATAAATAACATCCACTATAATTGCATTGTGTGCTCAGAACAACTATGGTTATCTAAATATTATGCTATATTTTACGGACATATGTCTTAATAGGTATGGCCAAAGAGCAGATTGCACAAGGTCCACACTCATGTTTATCCCATTAGAGCATTTGCAGTGGAAGAGACATACTGAAATCTTGGAACCTTTTCAAAGAAACAAACAAATTGGCTAGAAAGGAATGGATGTTGTTGAACAGCAATGTGATGACCCTGCCTCAGAGAAATGTAATTAAATCAGGCCACTATTTGCCATGCAACTACTGCATTTTGTATTTTTTGAGACTTTAGTATTTACATCTTTTGTAATAGCTAAAGCAGATGAGTGACCCTCCATGACCTGTCCTAATGTTAATTCAACTCAAAACCAAGACTAATTTTGTTAACTGAAAGCGGTGGGAGATTGACAGATATTTTCAATTAAACTGTCCGTGAGTTTCAAAGTCATTGCGTGGAATGAACTGACATGTTCATAGGGGGGATAAGTCTGATCTAAATAGCAAACCAAATTCAGCAACTTACATACAAAATGATACGTTTATTCTTACATGCTACAAAGAGTAAGCAGAAAATTCAGGATTATTCTTCTGTTACTTTTCAAAGAAACAAACAAATTGGCAACAAAGCCTCAGTGGTTCATGATGCTTCATTTCACCATGGCTACGAAACTTGAAAAGCAATAGTGCAACCACATGACGTGTAGAGGCTGACATAATAATCATCAGGCCACTGAAAGCACAGAGTCCTTTTTAAACTATTGTGGTTAATCAATGCAGGTTCTGAAACCAATTACCAATCAGGCCACTATTGCCTTGCATCGATTGGTCAGTTAAGTCAGGGATAAGGGCCACCAATCAGGGAGGAGCAGGTGGTTATTTCCTAACCCATTACACAACAAAACTAATGGCCACAAAATACTACTTAAGATAAAAAACAAAATAATTATTTGTACAAAGAGAATCAGCCACATGTCAAACACACACAAAAGAACCCAATCCCAGATCACTCCTAAAACAATATCCTAGTCTGTCTTTTGGGACTTCCCAGGCTCGAGACGTGCAGCCCTCACCGGAGAATCCACTCTGCTCAGGACTCACCTAAAAAATAACTTAAAAAAAAAGGAATGACTACAAAAACAGCAATTTATGATAAGATTTGGTTGACAATGTAAATCAAGAGTTGATTGTATTTCTGTCAATGTTATCTCTCGTAAATAGGAAAATTAAACCTGTTTTTAGGTGCAGTCCTACGACACCTAAAAACGGGTTGGATAGTCGTCGATTCCACACCGGAATGGACAATTCATACTGGAATTAAAGATGTATTTCCTAAATATACAATTCTTTTTTGAGCTGATACTTTCATTCATTTGAGTGTTCTTGGGTAAGTTTCTCGTCACCTCCCCAAAAGAAGAGAGACGGAGGATGTTGTTTTCATGTTTTAGGCTAATTCCTGGATATGTGTTTCAGTGAGAGTTGTTGTGCCTCTGTGTGTCATTGTTGCTGTTGTGAAGCTGCAGCAGCCTTGTGTTTAAAGGAAATCATTATCCCTTAATTAGAGCATTACTGCAGTGATAAAGTTACACCTCTAGATAATGATGTATTGATGGGAAACACATACGAACCATCTAATAGTTCCACTTTACATCATTTCTGCATGTTCAAGATCTGATTAGACTATTTTCTCTTGTTTTAAGAATTTATTTTTACATCCCTAACTCATCTTACCTGTGCTCTTTTCATTCTTTCTGCCTCTCATTTGCTCTGTTGTTTTGGATTGACTATTTTTTCATTCTCCCTGCATTCTCGTTTATTTATTTATTTATTTATTTATTTATTTATTTATTTATTTATTTATTTATTTATTTATTTATTTATTTATTTATTTATTTATTTATTTATTTATTTATTTATTTATTTATTTATTTATTTATTTAATTCTTTCAGGGCTTCTTTCTCATCTCAAGACATAGTTTCTGTCTCATGAAACACCTCATTCTCCAGGATTTGTCTATGTTCAGTTAAACGTTGACCTGAGATCATGCCGTCACATTTTACTGCCTAACACGCTTTACAAGACCGAAAACGTTTAAAAACAAAAGGTTCTTAAAGATTAAATGCAAATATATTTTAGTGGACTTTACATTAAATGGAAATGAACTGTACTTGAAAGAATTAGAACATGGTGTATGGTGTAGAATTCTGATGGATGTTGTTGAACAGCAATGTGATGACCATGCCTCTGAGAAATGTAATTAAATCAGGCCACTATTTGCCATGCCACTACTGCATTTTGTATTTTGTGAGACTTTAGTATTTACATTTTTTCTAATAGCTAAAGCAGATGAGTGACCCTCCATGACCTGTCCTTGTGTTAATTCAACTCAAAACCAAAAATAATTTTATTAACTGAAAGCGGTGGGAGATTGACAGATATTTTCAATTACACACTCAAAAACTGTCAGTGAGTTTCAAAGTCATTGCGTGGAATGAACTGACATGTTCATATGAAGCATAAGTCTGATCTAAATAGCAAACCAAATTCAGCAACTTATATACAAAATGATACGTTTATTCTTACATGCTACAAAGAGTGAGCAGGGAATTCAGGACTATTCTTTTGTTACTTATGTTTGTTTGGTTGTTTATTTGTGCAGTTCCACCTCAATTCCTCAACTATCCAACCAACACTTACGCCTATGAATCCACTGACATTGAGTTGGAGTGTGCCGTGACAGGAAACCCACCACCAACCATACGCTGGATGAAGAATGGCGAGGAGGTTATCCCCAGTGACTATTTCCAACTAGTGGTGAGGCCAAAGGAGCACAGAAAAAATGTGTGCCGTTCGATTACATTATATTTTTAAAACATATTCTACATACTATATGAAAACGGGATTAATGGGAGGGCCCTGTAGTTGATGTACTGTAAGTGATACTGTTATTACAGTGATCCCTCGCTACTTCGCGTTTCGTTTATTGTGGCTTCACTACATCGCGGATTTTTTTCCAAATTAAAAAAATATTTAAAAGTCAAAATAAATTGAAGAATTGAAGAAACATGCGTCTAACCTTTAGGACAATATAGTATTGCTCCAAATGTTCGTTTACATTCCTTTAGAAGTCTGTTTTCGCACGATCCCAAATTAGCATCTTTCCGCTCACTCGTTAGCCTGCCCAGTACTTCTTATCGGTGACCGTACTTTGCGGATTTCACTTATCGTGGGTGGTTTTGGAACCAATTATCCGTGATAAACGAGGGATTACTGTAGTTCACTGGTTACCATTGAAAGTCCAAAATTACCTACCATACAATAACACAAATGAATGATTCAATCACAAATGTTCTCATTGTCCGTTTTCCGTTTGTAACTTCTTGTCTGTTTGTTGTATTTTAGGATGGCAGTAACCTGCAGATTCTTGGTTTGGTCAAGTCAGATGAAGGATTTTATCAGTGCATTGCAGAGAATATCGCCGGCAGCTCTCAGGCCATGGCTCAACTGTTGCTCCGAGAGCCAGGTAGGATTTTTTTAACATACGCAGGTGGGCATTCCGTCCTAGTGACAGAATGGTCCATCCGTCCGTCACTGACAGTCAGTCAGACAGACAGACGCCTGTGTTGCGGCCGGAAGTTCACAAAAAGGATGGATGCAAGTGTATTTTTGAACTCCTTTCTGCATTTCTTAAGCAACAATAGATAACATAGCCACCATAACTGCTCGTGAGTTTTGCTGCCTTCTTGTGTAAATGATTGCGGCCAGCATTTTATTTCTCCTTCTTGTGGGGGGATTACGATTCACTGACACAGGGAAGTGATGACAAAAGTGCTTTTGAAATGCGGCGTGCAAATGGATAGACAAATATATTATGAATAAGGACGGCTTGACGATGACGGGAAGTTGCGGACGAAGGACAAACCGGAAAATTTAGTAAATTGCCCATGTCTGCTATGATAGCTGTATTTTCATCATCGGTCATCTCCATTTCCAGGTTACTTTCCTCATCAAACTGTCCAAAACACCTTATTGCATGTTTCTACCTCACTGTGCCTCAATCAGTTCACAAAGAGACCCTTTATCAAAGAGACCCTTTATCACACAGACATAATTAAAAATAGATTAATGCACTGTAGAGGTAAAACATTGAGCTCTCATTTTTATGTAAGTATGCACTCAATGGCTACCTGCTGTTAAAGGATATCCATCTACCACTGAGTAATCGTTGTACTTGGTAAAAAGCAAACTGCAGTCATACTCCCCAAAATAGAGTTCAGGGCTTTGCTTTTCTACTGTATCTGAGAGGGTCCCATATTTTTCTACAATAAGGTCTGCACAGAAAAATGCAGAAATAAAACCCTATCAATTAAAAATAAAACTCTGCTTTAGTTAACATTAGTTTATTTTGTAGATTTTATGCAGGTTCAGTTATTCTTTTAAAATGATCTTATATTGTGAAGATTTCATCTTATACAAATCACATACATGCAAACACATCTTATAGTCTTAAATTAGGCTCTTTTTTTTCTTTCTTTCTTTCTTTCTTTCTTTCTTTCTTTCTTTCTTTCTTTCTTTCTTTCTTTCTTTCTTTCTTTCTTTCTTTCTTTCTTTCTTTCTTTCTTTCTTTCTTTCTTTCTTTCTTTCTTTCTTTCTTTCTTAACTGTTCAGTTTGTTGCTATTCCCTTGAGCCAACAGCACAGATGGCAACGTACAAGCGCGTTCACACGCAGGCACACAGACACACAGACACACACACACACACACAACCGCACACACGCGCACACACACACATTCACACACACGCGCACTCACACACATGCACACACACGTGCACACACAAGGAAACATTAGAAGGGTCAGATGGTTGTTGTTATCGCTTGGTTCTTATCGCCACGGGAAACGAGCATCCCAGCAGTGCCCAATCAGCGGTCCCATGAGAAATCAGTTTCTGTGTGTTTGTGTGAATGTCAGCATACCACCTTGTTACCCTTGACAACTGCAGGCCACTTGATCCTTTGAGTGACTCTTGAGACAGACATACACACAGACCTGTATGTCCATGCAAACACAGACACCTCCTCAGATATTTTATTTCCTGCATAGTCTTTATTGATACCATTCATTCATTTATTTTCCAAACCGCTTATTCAGGGAAGCACAGACAGACAACTATTCACACTCACATTCCGAAATAAAACTTAATAAAATATCCTAAAAAGAAGTCCAGCAACGTTTTTTGAAAAATGTAGTGAGCTAAGCTACAAGGTATGATAGTTTACATACAGCTTCACTGCATCGAAGACACTAGAGATGAGTGCTCAGGGGAGGCAGGGGATACAGAGACTCACCTACACCCTGAAAAATGCGGGGGGGAAAAAACCCCTCTAATGATTAAATAAAACGTTGAGTCAGTAATGGTTATCTGGTCAGTCTTTTATATTTTCTAATTGAAATTAATGAGTTCCATGATTTCAGCATTTTAATTTCCGGATTTTTTTAGGTTTACATTGACGAGTGCCTGTTTCTGACATCCCCCCCCTCTCCCCTCCATAACCAGGATAATGTGTTTAATGTTTGTGTGTTACATGTTTTTTTTTCCGCTCATAAATGCAGATAAAAACATTTTTTAGTTGAGACAGACAGTACAGTGCCTCACTAAAAAGTATGTGCATGTTCACATTAGTGCTCATCTACTATGCAGAGTAACTAAACTGTATTGTGTTTCATCAAATTATGACTGAAGTGGCACAATAGTGCTGTCACAGACATATTGGAGCATGTGCAGACTGCCGGAAAAAACACATAGAGCTCTGAGAGCAATGTACTGCGGTGAGACACGTTTCTTGAATGGTAATTAAAAATTAAGTCTCCATAATGTGTTCGTTTTTTCGGCATTTAACTGTATAATACTCATAACTACGTACGTATGCTAATTGTTGTAAGACCAGTTTTATTTCATCTTTAATGTGATATTTTACAAGTAAAAATGCACTATTTCCATGTTAAACTGATTTACAGTTGTACTTGATATCCAGATAAATATATTCTGAGACCAAAGCTGATATCCATCATTGCACTGCGTGATTGAGTTGCAGGTGACATTTATGCGTCTGTGTCAGTTTCATTGTGCTTTATTTATTCCCACGCGACTATTTTTCATCTTTTTGTTCTTGTATTTAACGCTGACTCAACTATTCAGAGACACCTTGTAAAATAATTCTCAATGTGTAAGAATAAAAATAAATCCTTATATGTGTCTTCACAAAAAACAAGATTTAAAGAAATATGAGCAAATTTAGCATTTTGCACCATAAACATGCATGGTGAGGCCTCATCATAATGCCGTCTAAAACATTAAATCACTACACTATACAAGTTGCAGGGAATCAGTAAAACATGAATTGAAGGTACTGTATTTGTTGCTTTACCAAGTGCTTCTCCATATGATCATGTTATTCAAATTGAAAAATAGCAGATCAGGGCTGGTATAGAGTCCCATTAGCTGAGTTTTGAGTGAATCCACGCATGAATTACGTCCATACAAGCGATACGTTGAATCGTGCTTTATTTCATCCAAATTCATCCATCCATCCATTTTCTGAACCGCTTAGTCCCCACGGGGGTCGCGGGAATGCTGGAGCCTATCCGAGCCGTCATCGGGCAGTAGGTGGGGGACACCCTGAACCAGTTGCCAGCCGCTCGCAGGGCACACGGAGACAAACAACTATTCGCACTCGCACTCACACCTAGGGACAATTTGGAGTCTTCAATCGGCCTACCAAGTATGTTTTTGGGATGTGGGAGGAAACCGGAGTGCCCGGAGAAAACCCACGCAGGCCCGGGGAGAACATGCAAACTCCACACAGGGAAGGCCGGAGGTGGAATCGAACCCGCACCCTCCTAACTGTGAGGCGGACGTGCTAACCAGTGCCCCACCGAGCTGCCATTATTTCATCCAAATTCCAACAGAAAATTACTCGGCACAAAAATATATTAACTGCACGGTGCTTGGACGATATAAAATCTGTGTGCCCACAAAATCCAAACTAACAAATGACAGCTGCAAGATAAGAGTGTGGGCTTATAGGGTGCTTAGTTATTAAGACTGCCCTCTACTGGTGCACAACACAATTCACACGCCCACTGAATAGTACAGAAAGAAAAAATCCGCCACTAAGCCCATATAGATGATGGAGATCAGTCTTGATGGAAATGTCAGACTCTGGCCAGTCTGAACTCAATACAAGACTTTCAGGAATCGAGTCTGAGACAAGACCAAGACCTTCAGTTATGATATGTATACTGGTCTGAAGAATAACTGCAACAGTGGTCAAATGTACTACCCTGGCTTTCTCCCACAGTTAGGGTCCTTGAATATTAGTATCAAGTTTGCTTTTACATGTTAGGCGCATATTTTTTTTTTTCTCAGAAGCTCAACAACAACAGCACGTTTGACATCTAAATGCACAAATGCACGCAAACAAATTGTGGATGTTATCGCGCGCTGGAGCATCTATGACCCTATGCAACAAGAAAACCTTGACACTTTGGATTGCAGTGACATTGCTGTTGTTAGAGCTAGTGAGAATCCTGGATCCACTCAAAACTGCGGCTCTATGCAAACAAAAATGTCCCACTTTATCACTTATTGTGCCATTAAAGAGTATGATTCTGGAGGCCATTATCTGTTTAATGTGTAGCACATTTTTTCTTATTTAGTTATTCAGTAAGCGGGAGTATCTCATCTGCAAACTGTTATTGAAGAAGTACTGGGAAATTATCACTTTAAAAAGAGTTTTTGTTAAAATATTCAGGAAGGGGAAAGAACTGTTATTGAAGCTCCATTTGAGGATTAGCACTTTAAAAAAGAAAGTTTAATCAGTTAGAGCAAAGATCTCAACTGCGGCTGTTATTATGGCAACATGACAAATGAGCCTGAATCAAATGTGCTGTTTCTATTCACATTTCTACTTTAAAGCTAAATTGCAGTGTGCTCTATCAAAAGAAAACATTTTAGAAACTGATCAAATTTGATTAGGCATCTTTTTAGATTCGATATTTTGCAAAACTCTCGTTACGTTTCATGGACTCAGTTTCCTGAGACATCTCCTCTCATGGGATTTGTGTCTCGTCCCACCCATCCCTACTTTTTACTCTCAATTGGCCATAGATGGAAATTTGAGTGTAAATGATAGTCTGACTGTATGTCAGCCCCTGGAGACTAAATTATGTAGTAACTTATAACCTGGGTTCTAATGGCCAATGCCATTTTTGTAATTATCATTTACTGATGAGTTAAGTGGATGTTGCAGATGGGCCAAAAATAGAAGCAAGCGAGAGAGAGAAAGGGAGCAAGAGAGGGAGCGAGAGAGAAATAGTCTTATTTCAAGTGCAAGTTAATATATTCATATAGGAGCTACACTCTTCTCTCCTTTACAATCTCCCCATCCTGCTCTTGACCCTTCTGCAGTACAGTTTTATTTAAACCCTGGTCTGGATCCAATGTGAAATCTGAACCAGGCTTAAGAGAATGTATTCTGCAAGAGAAAGACACGAATGAGACCAGGTGCTAAATTGAAGCAAAGTAAGAGAAAGGACTAAATGATTGACATTATTCATGCCGTAATCTAGAAATTATAATTTTATTATCCCAGTGCCCTCATACCCATCAGTGAATACTTCAGTCATGTTCCTCTTTATCATTTAGTAACTATGAGCGCTTGTCTTCAACTACTTGTTACTTGTTTTTATCAAGTTGCTGCTTTAATGTAAAAACAATCATACCTACATCACATGTTTTCACGAAGGGCGGCTCGGTGGCGGCACGGTGTAGCACATCCGCCTCACCGTTAGGAGGGTGCGCGTTTGATTCCAACTCCGGCCCTCTCTGCGTGGAGTTTGCATGTTCTTCCCGTGCCCGCGTGGGGTTTCGCCGGGCACTCCGGTTTCCTCCCACATCCCAAAAACATACTTGGTAGGCAAATTGAGCACTCCAAAATGCCCCTAGGTGTGAGTGCGAGTGTGAATGGGTGTTCGTCTCTGTGTGCCCTGCGATTGGCTGGCAACCGGTTCATGACCGATGACTGCTGGGATAGGCTCCAGCACGCCCATGAGCCCTGTGGGGACAAGCGGTATAGAAAATGGATGGATGGTCGGATGGATGTTTTCATGAATATACATATCACACATCTGTACAACAGTTGGTTCGATTAAACATAGAGGCATGCATACACCACATTGGAATAGATTACGTCGCTTGTTAACAGTTGACCGGAGATCTTCAATGAAATTATTTCAATCAGGGTTAGTTCAAATGAATAATGATACCGTGTAAATTTAGCATGTATGTAATTTACATCTTCATCAGAGCAGTGGCTCCAGAAGGAGTGAAAAGCATCTAGCTGTAGATCATTTTGTGGTTCGTAAAACTGGCATATAGAAAATGGAAGAGACCGAGCAGAGGAATTTCAGTCGCCAAACTCAAGCCTGTGGATTTTAGAAAGATTGAGGTAAGGAGATGGACAGAAAGAGAGAGGAAATGCGAAAAGTAGAAATGAATGAGTGAGAGAGAGAAACAGGAGGGTCAAGCGAAGGGCAGGAAGAGTTTGAGAGCAATGGAGAGCAAGATGAGAAAGTGTGTCATCCATGACAGATTTGTATTCCACTGTTAGTGGCTGACCTGAGTAAACCCGTCGCACCCACACGCGCACACACACAAACACACACGCACAAACACACACGCACACACGCACAAACACTCCTGTTGAAGATTGGAATGTGGACTGTGTCCATGTATTTCGGATGACAGTGTAAAAGCATTCCTCAATGTGTGAGAGATAAAGTGTGGGTGCGTGTGTACGTGTGTGTGTGCATGCATGTGTGTGTCTGCGTGTGTGCATGTAGTCTGCAGGGGGATGGGATGTATATGTGGGTGTGGACCCTCTGTCTGTTACCATGGTGACAATGGACCTTCTAGTCTTCATTTTAGCGTGTGAAGGTAGCGATACATATTAAGTGTTTGCCTGACAGCACGAGAATGAAGACTTCCCCGCTTGACTGTGTGTGTGCATGATTTCAGTGATAAGGCATTGTGCTGTAGTAAAAAGATACAAGGGAGTATCCTGCCACAGGGTTTATATTTGAAGTTACACATAATTACATTCTAGAATATGGAGCTTTTTCATCAATATAAAAGAAAAGGAGGGAGTATTTACGTCTTTTTTTTTTAACTCATTTTACAACATTACTCTTGAAAACAAGTGCTTTACAAATTGTTTGAGTCTGAGAAAAAAATTGGACCCTATAATGACCGGGTCCAAAGTGAAAGTACTGGTGGTACAACAATTTGCTAAGAGTAAGATGTCCCATATCAACCTATTACATCCATTTATATGAATTGACTCCAAAATATGAATCGAAATGGTTACAGTGAGCTGAACATGCTGACTGCCTGCTGAGTATCAGTTCAAGCCACAGAAAGGGGTCACCAAAGTGACACCTACAAAGGGATTCAAAGCACCCGGAGACGACAGATTTAATGAAATTCCACTCTATAACACCTGTTTGATACGGCTAGAGTGTCAGACTGAGTTCTACCTTCCTTTCACCTTCACAGATACGGTGAATCAGAATAGCATAGAATACATGTATAATTCAAGTAGAACAAAATAGAATACACACAGGCAACGTGTTTAGAGGGTGAAAGCGAGCGATGACACTTCCACAGTCGGGTCTCTGCTGCTGACTGTGCTACAATATTCCCAGTCGTACTTTAGCTACTGTATTAACCCTCCTATATACCGTATTTTCCGGACTATAAGGCGCACCTAAAACCCTAAAATTTTCTCAAAAACTGACAGTGCGCCTTATAGTCCAGTCCACCTTGTATATGGACCAAATTCTTAAATTTAAACTGGCCCGAAGCATTGTGTGATGTAATCAATCATAAGTGGCCCGCTGAAGACTATGAATCATGAATCAAAAAGACTATGGATCATTATTTTGTGATTATAAAGTAATTTGTTGCGTCTGAAGTTGAAATAAAAAAGATAAAATGGAGAATGATTTGATTTGGATTAAAAATCTGACATGATGCATTAATGGTGCGCCTTATAGTCCGGTGCGCCTTATATAAGGACAAAGTTTTAAAATGGGCCATTCATTGAAGGTGCGCCTTATAGTCCGGTGCGCCTTATAGTCCGGAAAATACGGTAATTACAAATTTGGTCCTTGGGGTCAATTTGACCCCAGGCACATTTACCTTCAGAAAATAATTCATAATAATTTCAATTTATTATTGATGCAACCATCATTTGCGTATATGAAACCTAAGGCAAGGCACGGCAGCTTTGTTTGCATAGCACATTTCATACACATAGACTGGTTCATATAACTAAAGACATTTACAAATAAAAGAACTAAACACATCTTAAAACAAAATACTAAAATAAAAGGGAGCTTACTAAAATTACTAAAACAACATTAACTGGTAGAAAATTATTTTGGAAAATTGATTTTAAAAATGCTTTAAATTCCTCAATCATAGATATTGGGGGCATCGCTTTTAACTTGCATTTAATAGCATTCATACTTGGGGCTGACATTTCTGTTGGAAGCTTATTCCTTTTAAATACGTACATCATAACGTGCTGCTAAATGTATAGCTTCACCATGTTTACTTTGAACTCACGTCGCCACTAATTGACATTAGCGATACTATAAACTTATTTATTCCATTCCAAGTCTGTTCTACAGCTGCCTGCAAGCCTGTGTAAAGCCTTGCAGACTGGATTGATATGTTCTGATCGCTTTGTTCTGGTTACAACCCGAGCTGTGACGTTCTGAATGAGCTGTGGCTGTTTGAGGGAGTCCAGTCAGAAGATCATTACAAGAATAAAGTATGCTAATGGTGATAAAAGAGTTTCTCCTTGATTGCTTGAAACGTGCAGCATGGAAGCATGGGTGCATAATGTGTTTGATGAATTGAGTTCTAAAATGATTCAGAGGGTTCGATGCAGTCTGTTGTCATATTTATAAATCAAATACAATGACATCCACCTCACATGTCTGAAGATTAGAATGTCTCTACCTGCATCATAATCAATTCTATCAAAATTTCTGCTACATCCCCTGAGCAACAACTTAGACCTCCTTCGAGTTGGTCTAAAGATTAGTCTACTTTCAACCATTAAATTTTCAGGTAGACCGGGGTCATGCAAAGGCCATAGGCCCACTGGAGCAGTCAGTATGGGAATTTTGAATTTCCCCTTGTGGTACGAAGGCGTAAGTAAGGAGCATCCAAATGTTATCTTCAAAAGGTTCCGTACAGACAAATTGAAGGTCGCGAGGGCCACTTTGACATTCTTTGACTTTAAGTTCTGGTTACTCGACATATCTGTTTAATTAGCAACTTGTAATAAACCGAAAATCTTAAAATCACTTGTGAATCATAATTTGTAATTGAGGTGGTATATTCTCAAAGGAAGTGTTGTTATTCATGAGGCATTATCAAGAGAAAATTTGTTAATAGTTTAGTTTTAAATGGTTTATTTGCTTGTGCAGAAAAGCTGTACATACATTACTAGTCGTAGTTGTTAGGTACGTTGCACCATGGGGTGGATGCGATTGTTACAATCCTATCCACCTTTTTTAACATTCATACTCAATAGCATGCAATTTGTCTCAAATGTTATTTATGGTTTTATGCCCTGACTTGCTAAAAATGGACGGGAAGCAACAAGTAGCACCCAAGCCATAGATTGGACACAACTTTCTTAAGTCCTTTAGTGAATCATCCTTCCCTCATCAACTTACTTCATTTTTTTTTTTTTAATACATCACTTTTTTGTTTCTTATTAGGCCTCACAAGGCCTCTTCGCACTACCATTATATTGCAATCATTCATGTACTGTACAGCAGAAGATCTCAAACAGGAAAGCATGGATGAAGGGAAATATTCATCTTTCCTCCTTTCGTGGAGACTGATGTTTTTGCGACGCCTGCTTTTATCGATTGCAGAAAATGGAAGGTCATCCATATGGTGTGTGTGTGTGTGCTTGTTCTGCATGTGTGTGAATGTGTGTCCTAGCAAATCAATCAGGTGGAGTTGGAGGTTTGTACCTCACTGCCTCCACCTAAATGTGTCACCATGCTGTGTGTGCGTGTGTTGTCACTTACAACATTGATCTGCTTTGTGATGAAACACCTTGCCTTCATTCCCTTCCATCACTCATCATCGGGAGGAAGACAGCATGTTGAGTGTTTGTGTATGCATGACAAAGTTATTGACTGACTATTGTCGTTCAGACTGAGCTTTGCTCTTAGAAGCGTGCTTACAAAGGGAAAAAGCGTTGGCATAAAATAAATTGAACAAATACACTGCAAATTCATTGTTTTTAGATTTAGCTTATTCTTTTTTTATGGAACAACTTGGCTAAGCCACCATCATAAATCAAAGTGTCAATTCATGAATGTAGAAACGAATGAAATGTTTGACTTGACTTCCTCTACATAAACACACAATATAACATTTACCTGTGGCACCAAAATTCTCTGATGCAGTTCAGAGTCAGTATTTATCTTATTATGACAAAACATTGCAAGTTATAAAAAATATGTCATACCAGAGAGGCTGATTGTTAGATGTATTAATGTAGGAAGATCACTACAGGCAGCACCAACAAAGTGCCGTTTAATGTATTGTAGTCATTTATAAACCATCAAAACAAGAAGAAAGAAAGGAAGAAAAACAAAAAAATAAACAAACACAGTCAATCGGCAAAAAAAAATAATAAAAAAAGAAGGAAACAAACGAGGAAGGAAAAAGCGCTTAATGGAAGAGTATAAGTCTCGACAGGTGATTTGTTTAACATTAAATATTCCTCACTATATAAGGTCACAGATATGAGTACATTTATTTAAGAGAATAACTGAATCCAAAAGCAATCAACTGAAATAAACCAATGATAACTAAAACAGAGTAAAAAAAAAATATAGTACCTATTTTTTTTTAAACAGTTTTTGCTGGATCATTCAAACCATAGTTTTTTGGAGGGAAAGGCTGCTTCTGATAAAGATAAAGGGATTGATGGAAACCTTCAGTTCACTTCTTACTCTTTTAGGCTTCATGCAGAGACACTGGCGGAAATATGCTTGGGCCCCCCCAGGTGTCAGGTCAGATTATTGACTTTTGGAAAATTTTCAATTTTTTTCAGTATTTCTTTTCCCCATATTGCCCGCCGGCCCCCGTAGTGAACATAAAATGAATCTCGGTCAGCATTTCCAATGAATTCTTTGAGTTTGTAAAAAATATTTTTTGTTTGGTGAACCCCCTGAGATATGTTTGGCCACATCCAAACAGATTAATAAACTTGTTTGTCATTCTACAGTATCATTTCACATGGTTTGTTACAGAATTTGTTCCAATACACGATGAATTACAGCATTTAACAGGATGTCATGGCTGTTTGACTAGGGCAGTGAGCTCCTAATTGCTCATGATGAGCTAACACCAGCAGTGTGTGAATATGAGTATAAACGGGTGAATGAGCACTGAGGAGACATTGTGAATCACTTTGATTTATGTGAACATTAAGGTACCGTATTAATATAACTCACACTATCAGCTCTGCCAGAATTCCACTGCACATAGGAACCTTACATTGTGGTGTGGGTTGTCATAGCAACATCATGAAATTGCGACATAATCTTTAACATATAGCAGTCAGTACCAGTTGAAGGGATTTAAAGGGATTAATGCATGCATAAAATTTAGAGATGCAATGTTTATGGATGCGGCATTTAGACAAGGAAAAAGTATTTTCCTAGATTGACACTCAGTAAGTAGAGTGCAAACCTCTGCCAAAATTAAACACTTATAATTTGGATCGGCACCAAATAGTGCACCTTCATAAATAAGTACCTCTTACACAAAGACAACATTTTTGCTGAAATTACTTGCTGCAATATTATGGTAAGTATGGAAGATGCCTGGTAATTATGGCAAATAAAAAAAAATAAAAAGATGACTATATAGTCATCATACCGTAACCGTTTTTGTTTCTTCGTATTTTTAATTTCCAATTTGGGTCTTACTCACACAATTTTTAACACAAAATTAGCTGGTTTGATTTTGGGATTGTATTGTTTTCAACAAATTATTATTCACACAGAGCATCATATGGACTGGTAGATGGGAAGAAAATCACTTCAACAAAGTTCATTCTTCTTTCAAACATTTTGCACGAAGAACTGCGTGCACACTGTCTTAATAAAGTATTGATACCTCTGAAACATTTTACCTTACCAAATTTGTGAGTATTCTGTTGAGATTTTATTTTGTTGAATTTATCCGCCACACCTTAAAAGCCAGTGTAGGCACCACATTCAGCTCCCTTACACTTTTGAAGATGTCACGCTATATATGATTGGCTGAAAAGACAGTCCGGTGACGTTTAAGATTGTGCTTGGTCCTTTTTGCGCAAATAGGATTGTAGTTCAAACACGGACGATGTTTACGATAAAAAATTCTAAAAACAATGTGCAGTCGCTGGTTATTTGATTTATTGAGGCTTTCGACATTTGATTTTGATTTGATTTGTTTTTTCTAGGATTGTCTTTAGAAGCTTTCTTCGTGACACTGGTCCGTGACAATATTATCTGACAAAAATCCAGTCCATGGTGCTAAACAGGTTGGGGATTGCAGCTCGAGATGACACTGTAGGTTTAAATAAAGGGGTTTAGAAATGGCAAGTCAGTATATTTTCAGCCTAATGTTGAACAGACTGTGCCATCGAGAGGAGTCCAGATTTCAACTGGACTCCTCTCGATGGCACAACATCATGCTGTGCAATTGTTTTCCTTTTACAAGGATAGGAAAGCTGAAGAGAGTTGATGGGAAGATGAATGAAGCTAAATACAGGGCAATCCTGCAAGAAAACCTGCCAGAGGCTGCAAAAGGACATTTGTCTTCCAGCAAGATAATGACCTTCAACATAAAACCAGAGCCACGATGGAATAGTTAAACTGGAAGAAAATGTATGTGTGATAGTGGCCCAGTCAAAGTTTAGACTTAAATCTATGGCAAGACTTGAAAATCGCTGGCCACAAATGTTCTCCAATCTCCAATAAATCTGGCTGAGCTTGAACTATTCTGCAAATTATGGGGACAAAATTACATTGTAAAAATATGCAAAGCTGTTAGAGACATAACCCATCAAACCTTGCACCTATGGTTGCAGGGTAAAATGGGGCTGAATGGAGTGCATGCCAACTTTTTCAGATTTGTATTTCCCCAAAATGTTAAATCCATACATTATTTCTGTTCAGTGTGAAGTTTATGGTTTTAACGTGGCAAAATGTGAAAAACTCAAGTGGTGTGAAAATTAGAAAATCAATTTACAAATGCGGCAAAAGCATACACAATTTTGCGTAATCCACAAATCTTATTACAGTAACATTTCAAACATGTTTGTCCTTGATGTAATAAACCGGAATGATCATTTGATGGATTGGGGTCGTGGCTCAGACTGACTGTAGAAATAGCGGCTAACAAGCAATCTTAACCTTTTGAATGCAAACTTTGGATCACGGAAACATCACAAATTAAATACTATATTAAAAATCCGTGTGGTAGTTCAAAATCAAACGTGAAAAATCTAGCACAATTTTCCTTTGAAAAATATTACATTAAATAATGAATTCATGGACAGAATGAATGAACATTCATCTTTGACGGATTCAAACTAACGACATTGTTATATTTGCAGATCCGGGATGTGAAATCCTGTAAATGAAAACTAAACTGTCAAATGTCTTGTCATGTACTGATCTTTTTATGTCAATCCTAAAATTATCAATCTACCTACCTATAACAAAACAAAAAAATAGAGAAAATAAGATCACTGTCCCAGTACATAAAGGTAAGGGCTGCTCTGAGAGCTTGGATCATTACGGGGTGATGATAGCCCCCTGGTTTGACAGACACCCTACAATTCCTGCTTTCAGAGTCATTGCATCACGAATCTCAATGCACAATGGCGCAATGCTTGCCAGGAAAACACCTGGAATTACTACCCTGAATTTTGCAGTGAAGCCCAAATCTTTTATTAAAAATTACTGGCACGCCAACAAAACCCCTTTTGCAGTCCGACAGATAACACAGCTCTCTCGGGATAAATGAACAAATGAGCAACTATATGCCATCCATCCATTTTCTATACTGCTAATCCTGTTCGGAATTGCAGGGAGATGGAGCCTATCACTGCCAAATTGGCCACCAATTAATCATAAGCATGTAGAGTCAGAAAACCATTTCCACTCATATTCACAACGTCAGGCAGTAGGAAACTGAACCCACATGGCGTCTATCTCAATCAAGTGTAAGTACCAGTATATCATCCATGACCAAAAAACATACACATGAAAGCAAATTCAAAAACAAGAGAGGGGATCTGTATTATAACATATGATAGCTCCCTCACTATCATCTAGAGTAGGGGTGTCCAAACTACGGACCGCGGGCCAACTGCGGCCCGCGGTCCAGTTTTTATTGGCCCCCGAGACCCTTCACGTTACTAAATATGGCCCTCCTTGCAAAAAGTTTGGACACCCCTAATCTAGAGGAAGGGTAAAATTGGGCTTTACAGTCTACCCAAATTTAATGTGGATCAATTGTTGACGTGCTATTATGTAGTAGATTCTCTTATCATTTATTCATATATATATTTTTATATTGGTGTATTTTCACACAGACCTGGTATGCAGACATTTGTTTAGAAACTGAAAGACATCTAAACGTCACGATTTGTCAATGATATGTTGCAATTCTAATGCTTTCCAATACAAAGATGGTATTCAGTCACACATAGAGGTGGATATTTAGGTGTTTGTTTGTGTTTGTGTGTGTGCGTGTGCATGTGTGTGTATACGTTTGTGTGCATGCGTGTGTGTGTGTGCATGTGTGTGTGTATGTGTGTAGTGTGTGGTGTGGGGTTTTACGGGCAGCTGGCTGAAATGAGCCCTGAAATTGAGTGCAGGGAGAAAAAGAGAAGTATGAATTTTGAAGCAGGGTGAAGTTGGAGAGTGAACAAGCACAGCAACCTCTTCTGCATAAATAGAGGTTAACAAAGACAGCCACACATCAGATGAGGAAGTGAGATTTGGGTTTTATGATTGACTTTCTTTCAGATTTTAGGTGTCAATTACCATCAAACATGGGAATGCTCTTCTCCTTAAGGAGTAGTAAAACACCAGAGCAAGTAATTATTACCTAGATGACTGATATACATAGAATAATGGACAGTCCAATACAAAATGAATGATTAAAGCCAATAAAATATCTACTATATAAAAATTACTGTATTTTCCGGACTATAAGTCGCTCCTGAGTACAAGTCGCACCAGCCATAAAATGCATAATAAAGAAGGAAAAAAAACATATATAAGTCGCACCGGAGTACAAGTCGCATTTTGGGGGCAACTTTACTTGACAAAGTCCAACATTAAGAACTGACATGAATAGGCAACAACAGGCTAAACGATACGGTATACTAACGTTACATAAACACAAACAAGGAACTAAAAACTTGCCTGACGTAACATATTACCAGTTATTCAAATAACTATAAAATAATTATTAAGTTTATCAAACCATCCTCCAAATCATTAAATCCATCAAAATCTTCGTCCTTTGTGTCACTTAGAAACAACGCCACTGCTGACTCCGGAAGTACTACAAGCGGCGCTGAGGTCAGACTCATTGTCGATCGCAGTTCCAATTATTACACAGGCCTAGTGCGCCCTGCGGTTCAAAGTGAAAATAACTTGTGAAGTGATCAACTATACTAGGAAGTAAGTAATGTGTTAATGATCAAGTAATAACGTGTTAATAATTTCACATATAAGTCGCTCCTGATTATAAATCGCACCCCTGGCCAAACAATGGAAATAAACTGCGACTTATAGTCCGAAAAATACAGTATATAGATTCTTTACATGTGAAAAAATGTGATTTGATTGTCAAGGTCAGACTGTTAATAGCTGCTTACAGAATAGTTGGTTTCTTTGTTTAAAAAAATAAATATAATATAAAACACATAAAGTGCAAAACCTGCATAGACATTCGCCAGCTGAGCTTCAGGGTATGATTTAAGAATACATTTTTTTATTATAGTATTGCCTTTTTTTATTCTTGCAAAGGTTGTGTCAATTTAATGCATTGATTGTTTTTCTTAAATAACAAAAAAATGGAAATAATGTAACACTTGGCAGTCTAAAATTCTCAGTGGAAACCAAACTCCCTTAAAGGCAGGAGAAACAATATAAATGCAGAGTAGCTTGTAGAAAGTCAACATATTGATGGATAAACAGAAGGTTCCTTGTGTTTGTGTGTATGTGTGTGTGTATGTGTGTTGGTGGATGCACGTGTCTGTGCATCTGGTTTGTATTCAGACAGATTGCAGTGTTCTGTCAACATTCATTGTGACTTTAGTTGTGCTGTTCTTCTTTTGTGTCTGACGATTATTTTGCTTACTCATCCATTCCTGGCCAAGACATTGTGCTTGCTACTTGCACCCTCTTTGGCTTTCTGGCCGGTTCGCCGAGCAGGAACAATTCCACCATTCTGTATGCTGTATTAGATGCTGTATTAACACTCCTCACTTGTCACAACCTACTCTTTCTTCTGGTGTTACATTTTCAAGCTATTTAGAAATGAAATTGTCTTTTTACGGACGACCTATCACCTGGTGTTGGTCTCCTCTTACTTGTGAGTGTGCTTTTAGTGTCATGTACAGAAATTAAGCAACAAGTACTTTGATCCTAGTAGCAAATTGGATTTCAATCAGTTAATGATGCAGAAGAGATTAGCAGTGCCTGGGATGTTTAATGTCAGTTTTATCTTTAAATGCTTCATTTGGTTTGCGTGTGTGAGTTGTTTTCCCCCAAACTATCATGCATTCATCTATTTTCTGTAATACTTTTCCTCTTTAGGGTCACAGGTGAGCTAAAGCCTATCCCTGTTGGCATGAGGCATGAGAGAGTCTAGTCTGGTCTCCATTGGGACAAATGGCACATATGGAAAAATAGGAAGACAATATAATGTCAGGGTCGTAAAAGTTGCAAAGTTTAGCAACATCGTTGAGAAATGCAGTGACCGTGTCGCTTTGACTTGGCAACACCCAAGACACAATTATTAGCGGTTGCTCTTTTGTACCACTCACACCTGCACTTCAAAATAAAAGCACTTTCAAAATAAAAACAACATATATTTTGACTTTATAAAGACTGCAAAGACAGTCATTCTATTCTATTCTTTGTGCTCTGAAATTGACTGTCCTAAGGCAGGAGGCAATTTCAATGTACTGATGTCTCTGTGAAGAAGAGCAGCAACATGAAGTTGTGTGCTCTTTCTTGTATGCCCCACTCAGAGAAGCACATATCACACTTGATCTGTGGTTTTATGTGATCAGCAAAACCAACTGTCGTGCATACTAAATATTAACTGTCCGTTTGTTCGCCCATCTGTCCGTCCGTACATCCATCCATCCATCCATCCATCCATCCATCCATCCATCCATCCATCCATCCATCCATCCATCCATCCATCCATCCATCCATCCATCCATCTGGGTGACTATCTAGTCACCAGCCAATCGCAGGGCATAAATACCAACTACAATAGAAATTAAAAATAAACACATAAAGCGCCGTACTGGTCAGCACTCCCGCCTCACAGTTCAGAGGGTGCGGGTTCAATTCCACCTCTAGCCGTCCCTGTGTGGAGTTTGCATGTTCTCCCCGTGCCTGCATGGGTTTTCTCCAGGCACTCCGGTTTCCTCCCACATCCCAAGAACTTGCAAGGTAACCTTATTGAGCACTCCAAATTGCCTGTAGGTGCATGTGTGGATGGTTGCTCGTCTTTGTGTGCCCTGCGATTGGCTGGCAACGGGTTCAGGGTGTCGCCTGCCTACTGCCCGATGACTGCTGGGATAGGCTCCAGCACGCCCGTGACCCCCTGGGGACAAGTGGTACAGAAAATGGATGGATAAATAAATCACAGTCCAGAGAATCTAAATTGAAAATAATTATGTGATCAAACACTTGCTCCAAGAAAAGTTTTAAAAACCTTATTTGATTTTTTGTTGGCTCCCAAATGCAGTGGATGTAGCTAAGATAAATATTTAGTTTGTATTGATACAAATAAATTAGGAGTTTACATAAGGGTCCATGACCCTGTTGATGTTTTGTTTTGTAATGGTGTTCCCTCTCTCTAAAGCAGTGCTTCTCAAATAGTGTGGCGCGCCCCCCTTGTGCTATACCTGGGGGGGCGCGTGTGACCCTGGGGAACAGGCTTTTTTTTTGGCAGTACTAGAATAAAGTGTAATTGCGCATCTACTACAATAGTGGCACCCTCATTGTTACTTCTGTCACGTTTGCGACAGTGCAACATTTTACGATTTACAAGACAACAGGTTTGCCTTGGTTAGCAGTGTTGAGTCAACAGAAAGCTCCGACTACGTCCCGTCTATAGCCTCCGTTATTCAACATAACAACCACCAACATGAAAATGTTTTTAACAGGGATGAAAAGAAAAGCGGAGAGAAACAAAGATAATGAAGCAAAAGAAAGTCAGCCGAAAGCTAAGACAAGGAAATACGACGAAACGTATTTAGCGCTTGGCTTCACTGTGAGTACAGTTGGAGAAGAGGAAAGATTTTTTTTTTTTTTTTAGTTTTTGTAGTTTATTAGTTATTATAATTATTAAATATTATTTATTGATTTGATTTAATTTTGCAATGGTGCAATTAGTTGGTCAAACATGTTTACAGTTTAAACAAGGATTTATTTATTCTTAATTTCAGGCATTGATGCACTCAAAATCTTTTCTGTTGCAGACTTAAAACACGATTTGATAAAGTTATTCTTTGTAAGTTTGACCATCTGTCTTTCTTTTTTTCTTTAATGTTAATAAGGATGAAATGTTATGCAGAGATGGATAGTCACGGTGGGGAGTGGGGGGCGCGAATAGTTTTCTTCTTGCTAGGGGGGGGGCGTAACAGAAAATAATTGAGAAGCACTGCTCTAAAGTGAGAAATGGAACTGTTTGTGTGTTTTTTTATTTATTTTTTGGTATTCCAGCCACAAGGATTTTATTTCCTAAAATGTCTCTATTATGCATTTCTTTACAATCAAATACAGTTCTCATGTGTCTTAATTGAAGGTTTGACTGGTTTCAGTAAAAATACACCAAGGATGAAGGATGGACACTTAACATCCACTTTCAAACTCCCCGGATCCCAGTAGGACACAGTGCCCTTAGCATTTGCCTAAAGTGCCTAACTGGCGAGACGGCTCTGCTGCAGGGCATGCCGACTTTGTAGTGTCGTGATAATTAGACACTACCCCCTTTAAGAGACGGAGGAAGTGAGAGGGCATAAAACAGAGAGCGGGAGAGTTGTAACAAAACAGAACGAGCGAGGAGTCAATGTTGCACTACCTGTAACTATGAATGAAAGTTATTAAAGCTTCAACTTCAAAGATCTAAACTGAGAGGACATCCAGTTTCTACAATGGCGACGAGGATATTGCGCGACTGACGTAAATGGATCCCCGCGACGGAGTTTCTACCGCTCACAACTGTTAGCCTGCTGGAGCGCAGGATAGCCGCTTTGCTGGTGACGGTCTCGTGAGTAAACGGCCGTATGGCGGACGTAGTTTGATGCTGGAATATCTCCGGTACGAAGCTGTTTTACTATCTGGCCTCGCATCTTAAGAAAGAAGACGCCATCGTCTAGCTAATGACGCTCGCACTATAGTCGGGAGAGACGTGCTATTGCCTATCGCAGACGAAGGGGCTAGCAACGGCTACACACGTGGACGTGACTGGACGGTGGTATTCCTGTGGGAAGACAAAGAAAACGCTGTCGAACAAACCCTATTGTGACAATGGCGGGTGTGGCTGGATTACCCGCATTCCCCCTTTTTGATGTACACGCAGAGTCGGCTTCCCTTTCCCTGAAATGGACGAAGTGGATGAGGAGATTTGAGACATTTCTCACGGCGGCTGCCATAACTGATAAAACAAGAAAAAAGGCTATGCTTCTGTACTACGCTGGGGAACAAGTGCAGGATATCTTTGAGACTTTTCCTGAAAGAGGCCAACCAGGTGATTTCGATAAGGCAGTACAACTGCTCACCGAATATTTCAGTCCAAGTCATAATGTAGAATATGAAATCTATGTATTTAGACAATCAAAACAAAACCCAGGTGAAACTGTTGATGCTTTTCACACCAGACTGAGACAGCTATCTCAGAATTGTGAATTCACTAATGTAGACAAGGAAATTAAGTCTCAGATAATACTCTGCTGCACATCATCACGTCTCAGGAGAAGGGCACTGAGAGACCCGGACATGACTCTGAAAGGTCTATTGGATCTGGCCCGAGCTTTCGAGACATCGGAACTTCAGGCGTCTGGCATTGAAAACAATCGAGATACTGGACATGTTGCAGCCATGCTCTATTCAAGACGCAGAGGATGGAACACCTCTGAACGCCGTATGGAAAACATGGACCGTAGAGATCAGCCAGGGATGAAATGTAGGAATTGTGGAGGTGCGTTTCCTCATCAGGGTGGTCAGGCAGCATGTCCAGCGAAAGGTCTACAGTGTCGGACATGTGGAAAATTCAACCATTTCGCCCGCTGCTGTCTCTCCGGCCCTGGCATGAAGGTGAAACACCGTCAACATGGACAGAAAATGGAACCGACACAGAGCGCACAAGAGGTGTCGTGGCCTAACAGGCGCAGACAAATCAAAACTATTGTTGCTGACGGTGCTGACACCGCGCCCATAAGTCATCTCGCGGCTGATGACTCGAGCACGGATGATGAGTACATCTTTGTCACTAGAGCTGCGGAGGGGAGAAAACCACCAGTGAGGTCAGTCATGGTAACTGGTGAATACATTGATGTTCTTGTTGATTCGGGAGCCTCAGCTGATCTCCTGGATCGAAGAGCCTACGGCGCGTTGAAAACGAAACTCAAACTGGAGCAGTCAAGCAAAAGGATATACCCTTATGGTACAAACGTTCCCCTTTCCCTTCGTGGTAAGGTCACCACAACAGTCTCTGCCAATGGGAGAACAGCTCAGGCAGCATTCTACGTTGTTGATGGAGACCACGGCTCGCTGCTGGGCCATGACACTGCAACTAAACTAGGTCTCATACAGGTGCAACCTTACAAGCTCAAAATTGTTCACAAACCTGGAAGATCAAACTCGGCAGACTACGTGTCACGCCATCCACAAACACTTCACACGCCCAGTATCACAGATGACGTGGACACTGGAATGCATGTCTCCGTCATTGCTACACATGCAGTACCCAAGACTGTGCATCAACCGCTGCGAATGTCTGAACTCCCACAGGGGCCTTGGGAGGATGTTGCAGTGGACTTCTGTGGCCCCTTTCCTTCAGGTGACTACCTGTTAGTCCTCATGGATGAGTGTTCGAGGTTTCCCTTTGTGGAGATTATGCCATCTACATCGGCATGCAGACTCATCCCTGTCATGGACAAAATCTTTTCGACAGTGGGAATCCCAAAAGTGGTGAGAAGCGGTAATGGGCCCCCATTCTCGAGCAAGGCTTTTTCGGACTTTGCAAGATACCTTGGATTCCACCACAGGAAGGTAACCCCCTACTGGCCACAGGCCGACACTGCAGTTGAAAGGTTCAACAGGACTCTGACCAAAGCGATCCACACAGCTACGCTGGAAGGCAAGCCGTGGAAGCAAGAGCTGTACAAGTTCCTCAGGGACTACAGGGCAACACCTCATCATACCACCAACCGGCCTCCGGCTGAGGTGTTCTATGGTCGGCCCATAAGTATAAAGCTGCCGTCCATCTCTCATCCCCCCAGTGATGATGATCTCCGTCGGACAGATGGATTGAGGAAGGACAAAATGAAGAAGTATGCGGACGAAAGGAGGAACGCATCACACTCTGTGCTCAAGGAGGGTGATGTTGTCCTAATACAACAGAGGAAGACGGGAAAACTTGTGACGCCCTTCAACCCAAACCCCTACAAAGTCATCGCAGTGAACGGAACGATGGTCACTGCACAGAGACAGGACCACAGACTCACAAGACATAGATCGCACTTCAAACTCTTGAAGCACAAACCGGAAGTCCCATTCACAACAGGAGACGGTGATAACTGTGATGACGACAGTGTTAATGGACAAGCAGGTGATCCCGAACACGTTAACCTTGAAACCAGGAGGCGACGCCCTGTGAGGGTAAACAGACGACCGCCTCAGACTCATCACTGAGATATAGCAAAGGCCATAGAGTGATGAGACACTGACAAATTCTCGCCACCGTTATGTTTGTTATCGACACAAGAGTAATGTGTGTTCAGTACTGCTCAGAGATGTTAAGCTTAGTTATTTGTTAAAGTGTTTGTATATCTGATTTTGAATTCATAGTATAATACGGAATCACAATTTTACATGACTGTATTTTGGAAACCACTTTATTTCAATTGTACATTCTGTCAGGGTAAGTAAAGCTGAAACTAAGGAAGGACATTTCATTTAAAAGAAAAGGAGAGATGTAGTGTCGTGATAATTAGACACTACCCCCTTTAAGAGACGGAGGAAGTGAGAGGGCATAAAACAGAGAGCGGGAGAGTTGTAACAAAACAGAACGAGCGAGGAGTCAATGTTGCACTACCTGTAACTATGAATGAAAGTTATTAAAGCTTCAACTTCAAAGATCTAAACTGAGAGGACATCCAGTTTCTACAGACTTGAGAAAGGCTTTCAATTACCAGGGCAACTAGAGGCACAGCTCAGGAATGGCTACTTGTTGAGCCCAGAGTCTTAAAATGAGAGTACTAACTGAAGTGTCTGCGGCACAATCGAGTATGTGCCAATTATTCTCATAAAACCCCAAGAAAATATTGCAGCCCTGCTTAGCTTTTCATTAAGATGTTATTATTTTTTTGGTTTCTTTTCTGGCTTACAGTAGCTGCCAAGTAATGGGCTTGCTTAGGCATTGCAGAAAGTACATTCAAAAAGAGAATAGGTTTTCCAGTAAATAAGTAATTAAGGATAGGTTCAGCAAGAAAAAAAAAAAGGTGAATTTGACCCTCCTAGCTTAGCGTGGGCATATGTGCATCTTGAAAGGGACATCTTTCACATCAATGGGCTTGAGTGTTGACCGTTGAAATATTTAGCACTGTAAGAAAACTTCTCTTTACACAAAAAAGGTCTCTGGATGAACAAGATAAATTCCATCCATCCATTTTCTGTACCGCTTGTCCCCACGAGCGTTTTTTATTTGGCGTGCTCAATCAGCTTACCATGCATGTTTTTGAGAAGTGGGAGGAAACCGGAGTGCCCGGAGAAAACCTATGCAGGTTCGGGGAGGACATGCAAACTCCACACAGGGAGGGTCAGAGGTGGAATCAAAATTACAGCCTCTGAACTGTGAGGCGGACGTGCTATCCAGTGTGACACCTAGATAAATTCCACTATATCAAATTACCGTATTTTCCGGACTATAAGGCGCACCGGAGTATAAGGCGCACCCTCAATGAATGGCCCATTTTAAAACTTTGTCCATATATAAGGCGCACCGGACTATAAGGCGCACCATTAATGCAATCACAATTTAATAACTTGAAATAGTGGAAACAATAACAATATGTCAATAATGTTAATATCACACAACACACAAAATAAACATGTAAAGCTTACTTTAATAAGTACAAAACAAAACACTCAGATAGATCGGTAAACTTAAAAAGATAAAGTTCCATCCATCCATCATTCTCTATTTGGTCCATATATAAGGCGCACCGGACTATAAGGCGGCTTTTGAGAAAATTTGAGGTTTTTAGGTGCGCCTTATAGTCCGGAAAATACGGTACTATGCAGATAATACTTTGTTTTTTGATCAGTGACACCAAAATGTGTGTGATATTCCCCAATAATTACAGTAAGGGGTGATAGCCTACATGATTCAAGTGACACGATTAGGATTTTTTGATTATTCGATTTAGATATGCGTCATGGTGGCAGAAAGCAGAAAAAAATACATGTGATTTGATCATATCCATATACTAGTGTTGTCACAAGACCAATATTCTGATTTGGATTCTATATGTGCTTAAAGTACCTCAATACAGGTACCGAAACAGTACCTTGATAAAAAATCTAAAAAATCAGCCGAACTTGCAAAAATAAACTGACAATTTTTTTCATATTTTTTAAAATTATTATTAATTCAAAATATTAGGATATGCTTCATCATAAAATAACAGTTTAAACATTAACACTTCACACCGGCTTATATAAACATAATTCAACATTATTGAACATAAAAAATAATGCCTGGCTTTTTATGTAGTGTGACGTCTATTCTAATATAGTATTGAGCAAGTTATGAGGATTTTCATGTCCAGAAATGCAGCTGTATAATCTCCATCCTGTTTGGACACCCAAATTAGCACATTTGGAAGTTAAAAATGCACTTTTAATTTGAAATGTGAGCTCAATGCCTGCATCCTGTATAAATGTCAATTTAAATGCATTTATGCATTCACTGTTTAAGCTATTATATTGCATATCATATTTGACCTATTTGACTGCAGTTCAAGTCAACTATTGTTGATATTAACAATAAAGTTTCACTGTTAGTGTCAGGCAAATTAGTTCATATAATTGCTAATGAGGACAATGCTTTAAGTGTGTGTGTGTGTGTGTGTGTGTGTGCGTGCGTGTGTGTTGTCCGCCCCCAAGTCGTGAAATGCCCTGTCAAATTCTACAAATTGGGAACAAAATAATCCACACTCTGACTTTTTAAGGGGAGTGCAGTGTTAATTCACAGCCTGAAACTGGATGCTGGTCAGCAAGCTGCTTAGCCAGTTTGGACGTATTCCCACCTCGAGCCACGATAGTTTTAAAACAAGCCTTATAGACAGATTTTGCCATGTCGGTCACTTTGCTGTCCAAGAGTTCCAAAAAGTTCAGTTTGACACTTTGTGCATTATGCTTTTCAATAAGCGATGCGACAGCGAGGCCTTCTCTGCTTGAAGCCAACTTTTTGTTTTATGGTGGTGAAAGCTGAACCATTTTGTCGTTTCCATCTTCTCACAGTGCATACATGCAGAAGCACACCTGCCAAGCACTTAAAGGCATTTCCCACATTTCAGTAGACAGTATTTTTTTAAAAATCTGATGCTAAAAAAAATGATACCATGCCGCCAAGATATCACGGTACTATACTGGTACCATAACCCTGTATAACACAGTGCAGAAGTGAATAGCAAGGCATGTATAAAAATGATGTTGCTCAATGTTGTCACTTGTGTTTGTTTTTAGTGTGTACTCGTTCATTGACATGAGCCCCTACTAAATGTATAAGCGCAGTATCATCTGATATTGGTAACATTAAAGTAGATTTAATGTCATGATTATCTTTTCGCCTCTAAGTTTTAAGGATTGCTTAGTATATGAGATGCCTATGTCTATGTTTACCTACTTAAATTGTCTTACTAACTACTGGATATATATGCAAGAATTTCTGCCACTATTTTTTCTTGTCTTGGATCTTCTTTACCATTCTTCTTCTTCCTCCTTTTTCTTCCTTCTTGTCTCTTCTTTTATGTTCCTGATTTGTTCCTATCATCCATTATTTTATCCTTTTGTGTTTACTTTGCTTTGCCACCTCATTGCTGCTCCTCTCCTCCATTTCCTGCTGCGATGCTCTCCCTGTCCTCCCCGCATCTGGTCCCTCCCTCTACCCTGTATGAACCGTTCACAGAAGCCACACCCACTCAGTATAGACCTGTCCACACACCTCCTCCTCCCCGCCCGCCTCCTGCTCCGCCTGCTCCTTCTGGCACCCCTTTGACTTACACCTCCTCCTCTGATCCCCCACCAGTGTCCCCCAGCCCAGGCGTTGCCCTTCCCTCTGCCCCCCGCGACCTGGTCCCTGTCCTAGTGTCCAGCCGATTTGTCCGACTCAGCTGGCGACCCCCAGAGGACACCGGAGGATCTATACAGACTTACGGTGTTTATTACTCCAAAGATGGCATTGAGAGGTAAGACTACTTTATTTGTCTTAATTCACTGTGTCTTTGATTCTATATCTGTAACTTCCAGCCAAAGAGTTTCATGTGTCACATAAGCAGTTGATATACAGGAACACATTTGTTTCGGCTCCCATCTTTCAAAAACTTTTTGCCACTTTTCCTTAACTCAAATATGATCATTTTTCAACTGTATGTAAAATGAAAATACTTCCTATTTCAAAGGAGACGTGTTCATCAAAATCGGTATATATGTACACTACCGTTCAAAAGTTTGGGGTCACAAAATTGTTTGGGTGACCCCAAACTTTTGAACGGTAGTGTAAATATTATTATAATAAAATATTATGAATTAAATATTATAAATTATATCTTATATTTGTATAAGATTATATATAATCTATGAATATAAATATACATATATATTATAAGATTGTTTACACAGAAGATTATATATATATAATATATATATATATATATATATATATATATATATATATATATATATATATATATAATATATAATATAAATAATTATCTAAATAAATATATACACTACCGTTCAAAAGTTTGGGGTCACCCAAACAATTTTGTGACCCCAAACTTTTGAACGGTAGTGTATATATATATATATAGTATATACGTATATATATATATATATATATATATATAGGTTTCCAACAACTAAAGTATCGCAGTCATGGCAGCTGTTTCGAGAGATAGGAAAATCAGTTCAAACAGTCAGAAGGCAGCTATTGTAAATTGATAAACTCTTGCCCTTCAACAATTTAATTTTCACCTTTTTAGTAAACCCTGTCTTTGGTTTACTAAAACGGTGAAAATTAAATTGTGGTGGGGGAAAAAGTGCACAACAGCTCTCCTTTAGTGATTCTTCCAGAACAAGTTGAGTAAAGCTATATTTTTGGGGGAAGGGCTCTTTTTTTCCCCTCCAGCATGCTTGTGCCTCAGTTGCACAAAAAAATAATGATTGGATGAGTTTGGTGTCGAAGAACTTGATTGGCCCACACATAGCCCTGACCTCCTGTACTTAGAATGAAGGAATTGTGAACCAGGCCACATCATTAGTAACCTCTGACTGATCTCTCTGACATCAAGCCTTTATGACTGAAAATGTTCCACTTTCACTCTTACTAAATAGAATGGAAATAATCCTTAACCATCAAACCCGATGTCCAGATAGGTACAGAGCTGTATGTATTGTCCTACTGCTTTGCCAGGGATGTAAAGAATGCAAGATAATGCTTATGTTGCCCAAGATAAAACTAAATCCGTTGTCTTAATTTGCCAAGTGCAGAGCTATCAATACTGTGCTCAGATGATTTCACCCTGGGGCCTATTTTAATGCTGACTTTCCACCATCTCTGTTCAAAAGAGCAATAAAGAGAAGCTTGTGCTATAGCTGTGATCCATGAGGAGAACTTAACAGCTTCAATTAATTGAGCGCTAAGTAAATGCGGACTGCAAATGAAAAGGTAATCAAAGTTTTGGTAGCAATGGCTACACCTTCCTTGTTTGGAGTTGGTGGGCAGTTATTTTGGGAGAGATGTACAAACTTTGTGTGCTGCCTACTGAAAAATCCACGGCTGTGGGGCCACTTTAACACTCCACCTTTATTTGAACTCTTAAAACCAACTGTAGCTATAAGTGTGCCACAGACAGACGGACAGATAGACAGAAAAAAAGATTACCGATTAATCGGCGGACCAATGTTAATAATACATGTGTATTATATGTATTTTTTTTGTCTCTTCCAACAACTATATGACCTAAAGATACATTTGACTGTTTAACAACACTTTAATTTTCAAATAGAGAGCGAGAGATGTAGGGATAAAACATGCAAAAAATAAGTGAACAAAACATCTAAACTATTCAGAAATTATTTAAATAAAATAAAAAGTAATCATTTTATAAATTAAAATTGCTGCATATTGGAAGTAATGTACAGGTGGAACAACTTTTGCAATGCAATATAAACAAAAGCTGTGTACCTGGTTGTCCATGGTTTCTGTACCCCTGGAATAGTACTGCAACAACGTGAAAACAATGTTTCTTGTTTTAATTACCGTATTTTCCGGACTATAAGACGCACCTAAAAACCTAAAGTCTTCTCAAAAGCCGACAGTGCGCCTTATAGTCCAGTGCGCCTTATTATATATATATTCAAACTGGCCCGAAGCATTGTGTCATGAAATCAACCATAAGTGGCCTGCTGAAGACTATGAATCATGATTCAAAAAGAAGAAGTTGAAATAAAAAAGATAAAATGGAGAATGATTTGATTTGGATTCAAAATCTGATTAATGGTGCGCCTTATAGTCCGGTGCGCCTTATATAAGGATTCAGTTTTAAACTGGGCCATTCATTGATGATGCGCCTTATAGTCCGGTGCGCCTTATAGTCCGGAAAATACGGTACTTTGGGCTGGCTCAAAAAGTAGTTGAATCTATGCTATAGTCTTGAAAGTGCATAAGCCATTCGTCTGAAAGCTGCTGATAGAAAGGACTGATAGTGTAAGTGGTGTATACTAACGGTATGTCAGAGACGGTACTTATATCCTTTCATTACAGCTCTGCTGCACACAGCAGCTCTGAATGTTTAGTAAAAACTCTCTGGGTGACATTGGCAAGTCCCCCGCTGATGTTAAATGGTAACCTCTGACAGTTGGGAGCTCCAGCTGAATGCTTTCACATCCAGGCTTTTAAGCTTTGTTACCTGAGGGACTGAGTTGCCTGCAGTATTTTAGGAATCTAAGTGTTAGGATGGACTGTAAAGCCTTTGAGTTTTCACCATCAAACATCACAAAATGTGTCAATCATAAAGACTTATAAAAAAAGGCAGAATATACAGACGCTTTTGTCAGTACTAATAACTTGCATGAAAGTAGAGGGGAGTGAGGGAGAGATGAAGAGTAAATGTTACGGTTAATTAAATTCCATAAATACAAGAGGGCAGATAAAGGGGAGAAGAGAGGAAAATATTTATTTACTGGAAAAATCCAATTTGTTACTAAAAAACCCATAAAATACAAATATATATATTTTTTAAAGAAATATTGTATTTTACTCTACAATAAATGGACGGAGAGTTTGAATCAATACCTTCTTATCATGATTACAATTTAATTCCTATATGAATATTATAATGTTAGTGATATTTAACAAGGTTTTCTTTTGGGACGTAAATGAAAAAAAAAAAGTCTATTTTCTAGATCGCAAAAAATGAACCCGGCATTTGTCATTGTTTTCCTTCACCTTTTCAGCATTATAAGAGTGATATGGTTGGTCGAACCAACCAATATGTTCTGGGCAGGATCTTGACAAGTTCAATTCGGTTATTCCAGATGCACATAATTATGTGGTGTCAAGCTTAATCAGAACTCCGGTCCTCAATGGTTCCTTTCCAGCCTGTTTTTGGTGCAACTCTACTACAACACTCCTAATTCACCTCATCAGCAAGCTCTGTAAAAGCCTTATAACGATCCTGATTATTTCAATCAAGTGTGTTGCAGTGGGGATACATCTAAAACAGGCTGGATAGGAGCCCTAGAGGACCGGACTTGATGACCCGTGTTCTACAACTTCCAAAGGCAGGCATGAGCACTCCGCATGCTCTTTATTTAAAACTGCTCTAGGGTTTTATATATCCGGCCCTCCCTGCGTGGAGTTTGCATGTTCTCCCCGTGCCCGCGTGCATCTTCTCCGGTTTCCTCCCACATCCCAAAAACATGCATGGTGGCTGCACTCTGAATTGCCCCTAGGTTAAAGTGCGGGTGTAGATGGTTGTCCGAGTCTGTGTGCCCTGCGATTGGCTGGCAACCAATTCAGGGTGTCCCCCGCCTACTGCCCAATGACTGCTGGGATAGGCTCCAGCACGCCCGTGAACCTCGTGGTGACAAGCGGTACAGAAAATGAATAGATGGATGGTTGGATATATACCGTATTTTCCGGACTATGTCGCTCCGGAGTACAAGTCGCACCAGCCATAAAATGCATAATAAAGAAGAAAAAAAAACGTATATAAGTCGCACCGGAGTACACGTCGTATTTTTTGGGGGTACTTTATTTGACAAAATCCAACACCAAGAACAGACATGTTTAGGCAACAACACGCTAAACCAGGGGTGTGAAACTCAAATTCACAGTGGGCCAAAATTTTAAATTGAACAAAGCCGCGGGCCAAGGTTGAACAAATGAACCTTTTAATATGGAATCAAACAAGTTTTGATTTTACAATGAATATTGAACAAGCAAGGCTTATATAACTTAAAAGTGCAGGCGCGCAAAATCAAGTTGATAATAACACTAATAATGCTAATGCTAATAATAATAATAATAATAATAATAATAATAATAATAATAATAATAATAATAATAATAATAATAATAATAACAATAATAATAATAAAACATATCAATGGCATATTAAATAAAATTTAAATACAAATTGAATGCCTCCTTTCTGTTTGCAGCCTTCTGAGCTATATGTCAAAATTAGCTTCTTACACAGGCTAATAAATTTGAAAATAAAATAACATAACAACTATGAATAAATCAACCATTCAGGCCTTGGAGTAGCAAGAAAAAGTGCATCGAAAATATATTTACTGCTCATTTTGCGACACACTGATCTACTCTGATGCGGCCAAGCCAGATACCTGGCATCTTTTTTTGGATGCCAGTTCATCAATGACGACACGTTCATCAGTTGCGGTTGCCATCCACCTCCAGCACCGAGGCACTTTTTTGGCTTCAGTTATGGCGCTGTGTGAATAACTGTGCGGCTCCTTCTAGCTTGGTGACCGGATGCCGTTGGTGGAGTGAATTCTTCACAGTCTCTGTTAGTTTTCCCCAGTGTTCCCTTTGTGAAATTGTTTGCAGTTTCACTGTTGCGGTAGAGCAACATTGGCATGGAGCAAGGCTCACATTCTTACTGTTTTGTTGATTTTCAGTTTTGTGTAGTGTTTTTAAAAAGCACCATTTTTCTTCTGCTTTCTTTTTGTGTTTTACTTCTTAGTCGTCATCATCTTCTACCTCGACTGTAGTGTATGTACAGTGCCTTGCGAAGTACGCCAAAAATACAAAATTCTTAGAAAATATATACATCTTGTCTGAATAGGCAGATATAACAAATTTTCTCGATAAGAACAAAAACAAAACAATTTGACAAAATTTTAACACCGCTTCGATAAAAAACAAAAATTTAAATGTATAAAATAGGCCATTTACTGTATTTATTCAGTTAGCAATGATGAAGACCAACTCACAGACACTGACTTACCTTCAAAACGATCTGAGTTTAAATATTCACTACGGAAAACAGGACACACAGAAGCAGCTACATGGCAGGTGGCCTTACATCTTGCTAGAGCAGAAATGTAATAATGGGAAACTAACGGCCTCAAAAGTGCACAGATGGTTCACATAGTCTTTGTGAGAGGAGATGATCAGCTGCTGATTAACAACCTTGGTGCATCTCATGATGCTTGACCTGTTCTATCTGAACAAGTGGAGGAGGGATGTGTTGTACATATCACACACTTTAAAGATATACTTGCTTTTCTGAGGTTCTCCTGTGTATTTTATTCATCATTTTGTGACTTGATTAATACTTTAAGGTGATGAGTACAAAGTGATTTTGGTGGTGTGAGGAATTAGCCCATGTTTTTTTTAATGTAATTTATTATAAAGAAATTACAGTGATCTCCAGGGATAAAAATGAAAATACAGTGATCTTTTATTGCTGATAATTTATTCCAAGAACACCCATGATGGGTGAAAATCTGCGATGTGGTGTCAATACTTTTACGATATCCGCACAAAACTTTTATAATTGTATTATTAAACACTTTATTGTATTTTCAAACACTTTATTTTATTGAACATTTTCAAGTTAAACTGACTTTTAGAGACATTCTTTAGTGCATTCTTTTCTGCTATGCCACTTGATTCCCATTTGCTTGATCCGCTGTGTAGTGCGTTGCCTGTTTCCTGATTCGCTGTTTAGCGAGTTTTTATGACCTGCTCTGGACGCTCCACGATGCGCATCAACTTGCCTCGTCATCCTGCTCTGCTGGCATTCCAGCCCTCCTTGTCTCCTTTTTCCTTTCCCCAAATAAAGAGCCTGTGTTGCATTTAGTTGTCTTGTCCTGCCTCGTTCATGACAAAAAAGCGTGAATCAGAGATGCTGCTAAATCAGTCTGCATTAATTCGTAGCGGACTGCGGGAGGTTGAGATAAATTGTGGTTAGTACTGCTCTTATAGCTCCAAGCCAATCAGCGGCAAGGATATAGATCAATATGTTCCTATTGGTCTTTTTCGTCTCCTCTATCAGCCAATAGTGTGCTGTAAAGTCAAATAGGCAGACAAAACCCAAGTGTCGGCGCAAAAAGCCGCGATGCGCTGAATTATCTGAAATAGCTGTATTTAATACAAAACCGTGAGACCGTGAAAGACGAACCACAAAATAGCAAGGGATCACTGTATACAATTTAAAAATAACACCATTAATGCAATGTCTGGAACGACAGCAAAATGCAACCATAGTTTCATAGTAATCATAGTTTGTTTTTATTGTCCAAGTACTATGTATATGGTAAAACACAGAGGGAATTTGTCTCTGGTACACTGACAGCTAGAAGGGGGCCAAAGGCACACTATCCCACTGAAATATGGTTGGAAAAAGAGGGAAAAAAATTCACTATCAAGTCACTATAGTACGATAGCAAAAATGGTACTCCAACTCTCTAACTCTTTCTTTCTTTCTTTCTTTCTTTCTTTCTTTCTTTCTTTCTTTCTTTCTTTCTTTCTTTCTTTCTTTTTCTTTCTTTCTTTCTCTCTCTCTCTCTCTCTCTCTGTCTTCCTTCCTTCCTTCCTTCCTTCCTTCCTTCCTTCCTTCCTTCCTTCCTTCCTTCCTTCCTTCCTTCCTTCCTTCCTTCCAAAATATTGTCTTGGAAATTGTGTGGGTAGTGTTTGAAAAAAATGGGTGATAGCCTCACCATATTAGAAGTTCTAATGAAGTGTTAAATGCAAAACTTTTTAAGTGTAATATATCATCGTACATTATTATGGGATGCCAGGCTTGAGCACCTGCTTTGAACACAGCTAGTTGACTGAGATAGATTGGTGACTATGTAAAAGTCATAAGCGTGATATTCACATTCTCATTTCACGTCTCATCAACAGAAACAGACATGAACACTTAACTTTCTTGTCAGCAATGACATGCGGGAAATTAAAATTCATTAATTTTTTTAATACGGTTAACAGCCATACAATGCTGTTCAGTATTTTTAAACAGTTAATCTACATCTCTAAAGACATCATGAAGTCCAAAAATGGATTCCCCTCATCTTTTTCTCTCGTCAGTGCAAGAAGTGCAATTTGAATGATACTCCATGAAACGATGTCACTTGCAGCTAGTTTTGTCTCATCTCTGCTTTGGTAATTAATTGCGAGAATGCAGTGATGCTGTTATCGTTGGATTAACTGTAGTTACTGGGCGATTGGGTAAATTCCACCTAGATTATCTGCATTGTAACAAAATATAATGAGGTTGTCCTTAATGTTGTGGAATTTTAAAATAGGATATTGATTTTTTCATTTTTCAACAGGCTAAATGGAATATTAGATCATTAGACAGTTAAGGCCTTCTAGATGAGTCCTAAATGCAAATGCAAAGTCTACAACATTATTGATCGTATTTGAGGAAGAAATAGAATCTTGATATGTCGAATGACAAAATGATCTTTATTGTTTTCCTGTTACAGGGAGAGGTCAGTAAATGTGTCGGAGCCTGAGTCTTTGGAGCTGATGGTTTCCAACCTGAAGCCAGAGGAGACTTATAGCTTCAGAGTCATTGCTTACAATGATGTCGGACCAGGAGAAAGCTCCAGCGCCTTGAGGATCACAACCAAACCAGACCGTGAGCTTGTTTTCTGATTTCTTTTCTCTTGTGTGGTTATTCATGTTTTCTTATTACACTGAGTTTGTCTTGTTAAAAAAAAAAAAGAAGTTTAGCTTAAAGTGAAATTACAAGTCAATTATTGCAATGTTTATCAAATATCCGGAGAAGATAAGTTTGGGTTGGAGTTAATATTCAGTCTTGAATTCAAAATATTAGAATTTCTTAAAATGTGTTTCTACATTTTGCAACAACCTTGTATGAGGGTGATACACAACACACATAACATGTATATGTATAACACATGCGTATGTGCACACGCACACAGACACATCCAGATTTTATAAGAGCTGTGTCCCCCCTCTTCTTTCATACAGTCCAGGTACCCAGTAGGATACATTCACTACGTGCTGAAGCTCTGTCGCCAACCTCCATCCAGATAAATTGGGAGACCCCCAGTGCTCCAAATGGACCTATCTTGGGCTACAGAGTGCTCTGGACAGAGAGCCTCTCAAGCAAGGAACAGGTCACCACCATACACTATGCATGCAAATCACACCCTATTTTTACAGAATTCCAATTTATAAGTGTTTGGGGACCCCTGTACTAATCTGCATGTGATCCTCCATGTAGATGTAAATGAGGTGAAAACAGTGTGATTAGACAATCAGGAGTGTGCGCATATCTTCCATGTCAGACGTAATGCGTGAAACCGATTACGCTTAAAACACGTTTGTCCCGAATATAATATGCCTGATTGATTATCTGATGGATCATGATTGTGAACCGCACTAATTGTGGGGTCTAACGAGCAAACGTATCGTCACTTGTGCCAGTTAACAAACTTTTAGGTGATATGAAGCCGAACAATTAAATATTACCCATTTCAGTTAAATATTAGATTAAATATTAAATTCCAAGTCTGGCACATTTTTCCATCTCTTTTTGGTTATCTGATGTGGCATTTTATCATTTTTCTGTGTTTGATTTAAAAACTTAACAATCTGTCATTTTCCCATTTGTTTGCGTTTTTGTTTTTTGATGGGCGACTAAAAATGGAAAGTGAAATTAACCTATAAAGATTTACAATACAGTTGGAATTTGGCAGATTATTCTGCGCCAAACTGGGCGTTTCCGGGTAGCCAAAATGTGCGCAAGTCACGTTTGACAATTTGGGGGCAGAAATTCATCCAAACTACTGTATGGCCAAATCTAATTCCGGCACAATAGGTGTTAAAGCCGACAGATTCTGAAAAATTGAATTGACATGAATATCAGACAGTGACACCGTGGAAATAAACAAATATGCTATTTATTATATGATGTTTAGCCTGGCATGACTTGCATCTTTTTAATTGAGTTATGTAGTCTACCGGCTGCCATCAACCATCATTTTCTCTATTTAAACTATTCTTTCATTCATTTATTGTCACTGCCTGCCCAATTTTCGTTTGGAACCGTTAAATTATATTTTATACTGTATATCAAGAATGTGTCTTTCTTTGGTAAAACAAAAAAATCGACCAAAAACTCTAATTCCTCTTATTTGTGTGTGTTCAGAGTGTCGATGTCAATGGACTGAACTATAAGATGGAGGGACTCAATAAATTCACACAGTACACCGTTTCTGTTTTGGCTATAAACCGTTTTGGACCCGGCACTGCCTCAGAGAACATCATTGTCACCACACAATCGGATGGTGAGTGTTTTACCTTTTTGTTTTTTTAATTTGATGAATATTTTTCTTTTAAATCTTTGAGCTAAGCAATCAATGATGAATTTCAAGTTTTAAAATTCCTGCTTCTGAAACCTTTAATCTCTATTAAGCTTTTTGTATCAAGACTTGGTACTTTCATATGACGCGCTTCATGGTTGTGGGGTTGGTTGGTTAGTCTGTGTGAGTGTGTGAGTGAGTGTGCATATGTGTGCTTGTGTGTGTATGAATCTCTTCTGCTGTCAGTCGTTTCACTGGGGACCCTGGATTTTTAATTAAGCACCTCTCAGTGTGACACTCTCACACACAAACGCACACATGCACACCTCTGTTCTCCTCTTTGTATGCAAATAATATGTCCTTGCATGATTGTTCCCAACTGGGATTTAAAGTCCTCCATCTTTTTACAATGTGCGGAACATTTACAACAACACACTTATCTTAACTTTTTAAATCTTTGTTTACGGTATTACATTTCTAGGTATCTTGACACATACCAAAACAAAGTTATCATTCCCCCTACTATCCTTTTTTGTCGTTGATGTTTTATTCACTTGAATACTGGAATGGATGAAGATATTTTGACAAATTAAGTTGTTCTAGACTGTGAATTTGTTAGTTTCTCTTACTTTCAGTCAACAAGAGGCAGCAATGACAGTATGAAATAAAAATTCAACATTACAGTGACTATCTCATTAAATCATGCAAGAAGCCTGAAGCGTTCGTTATACATTTTTGTAATTTACGATGTTCGCAGTTCAATAGTAAAGTCGAGTTTTGAAATGTGACAGCTGTTAAGCAGCTTCTCAGACCATTGAGCTTTAAAATGCGGTAGTTTACAACAAAAAATTAATAGAGAGTAATACAGTGTTACAGCATGTCATTCACTTTTTTTTAATCAGTAGAGTGATCACAGCTCTCTTGTTTTTTTGTGGACCACTTAGAATTTATGGATTAATTGATGAATGTCAGTGTGTCTTTTTCTAACTGAGAGCTTCTGTCTACAGCAAAGGTTTTTGAAAAAAATGTCACCAAACTGTACAAGCAGATGACTAGACAAAACGACTTTAAAGCTAAACTGAAGATCTATGTTTATCTGTCCGTCCGTCCATCATCCATCCATCCATCCATCCATCCATCCATCCATCCATCCATCCATCCATCCATCCATCCATCCATCCATCCATCCATCCATCCATCCATCCATCCATCCATGCATCAAACACAATAGTGTGATGAAACTGAAAGTTAAGCAGCAAAATTCCCATATGTTTATCCCTCTCAGTCCATTGTGCTGTCAATTGTGAATGACACCACAGTTGCTAGGTCACAACCAATTATGACTGAGATTCAAAAGACCGGTGAGCCGTGATTGGCTATGACCTGTGTTTTGGCAGGTTGGTCTGCTCAGAGCATATTTTTACAAAGGAAATTTGGGGGTGAACATCCTTGTCCACAATTAACTGAAATGATATAGTATTAGACCCTCACATTTTTCAGTAAAATCAAGTAAAATGTTACTGTGCTTTAGTCTGTATCTCTTGTAATTGCTATGACTGGAATATCTACCTGGACATAAATTTGTACACTTAAGTCCTGCCCAGGAGGTAATGTGATCATAAATAAACTTGCATGCATAGACAGTGAAAGATAATGGAGTCATCTGTCCAGCTCCAGTCGCACGGCACAATGATCTGAGACTAAGTGAGCACAGATACTGACTGGTTGTATTGTGCATCTCCCCATCTGTGGCGCTGTGATAACCATGACTTGTGGCCTAATTACTCTCGCTCACACTCAGGCACACATTTGTAAGCGTACACCCCCTCACACAGACACACACGCAATGAGCAGCTGAATCAATAGATAAGCTGCGGACAGTTAATCAGGTAGGTCGTAAGACAGTGTTCATTCAAAACATCCATCCATCTTCGTCTGCTTATGAAGAGGTCACGGGGGCAACAGCTCAAGCAGAAATGCTCAGACTTTGGGATCGTGAATTCCCAGGCAAGCCAAGAGACAAAATGTTCCAGCTAAGTACGTCTCAAATGCCAAAATGCTAAAATTCACAAGGCCACTTTTGACAAATATTAACAACAGCTCCTGATTTGAAATCCTCAACCAGACAAAGAAAAACTAAAAAAGGAGAGGCATAATCTAAAAGTTTCAACAAGGTACAGGAGGAAACAAAATTTAACTATTCCAACGTCGAGTGAAGAGAAACAAAAATCCACAATATCACAAAATTATAATGATATTTTACACTGATTGTATTAGCCTGAAAATCCAGACTCAACGCTGTGCGAGCAATTGAGTCTGGTCACAGTCACCTGAGCATACAGAGAGCAGCATGAACCAATCAGCAAAGAGCTGAAATAAAACAAATAAAAAATTGCAGAAGTAGGAAGCAAGGTGAGCATGTCTTCTTTCGAAATACACTGCTCAAAAAAATTGAGATTGCAACAACGAGATGATCCCCAAAACAGGACTGATTTTGCAGGTGGAGGCCATTTCAAGTTCCTCCCTATTGATCTTTTTTAACAGTTTTTCCACAAGTTGGCTTTAGCTAGAGTCATTATCACGACTGGGAGCATGAGGCGATTTCTTAACTCTCCTGAAGTTGCGCAGATTGTACAACTCCTACAGGATGGCACATCCATGCGTGCTGTTGCAAGAAGATTTGATGTATCTCCCAGTACAATCTCCAGAGCATGGAGGAGATTCCAGGAGACAGGCAGTTTCTCTAGGAGAGCTGGACAGGGCCGTAGATGGTCCTCATTCCATCAGCAGGACCGATATCTGCTGCTTTGTGCTAGGAGGAACAGGTTGAGCACTGCCGGAGCCCTACAGAATGACCTCCAGCAGGCTACTGGTGTGAATGTCTCTGCCCAAACAGTCAGAAACAGACTTCCCGAGGGTGGGCTCATAGCACGACGTCCTGTAGTGTTTCCTGTGCTCATTGGTCAGCACCGTGGAGCTCGATTGGCATTTGCCATAGAACACCAGAACTGGCACCCTGTGCTTTTCACAGATGAGAGCAGGTTTATAGATAGACGTGAAAGGGTCTGAAGAAGCCAAGGAGAGCGCTATGCTGCCTGCAACATCATTCAGCATGACCGGTTTGGTGGTGGGTCAATGATGGTCTGGGGAGGCATTTCCATGGAGGGACGGACAGACCTCTACAGGCTAGAGAACGGCAGTCTGACTGCCATTAGGTATTGGGATGAAATCCTTGCACCCATGGTCAGACCCTACATGCAGTAGGTCCTGGGATCCTCCTGATCCACCACAATGCCCGGCCGGTTGTATGCAGACAGTATCTGGAGGATGAAGGAATTGACACAATTGAATGGCCCTCACGATCACCTGATCTAAACCCAATAGAACACCTCTGGGACATAATGTTTCGGTCCATCATATGCCGCGAGGTTGCTCCTCGGACTTTACATGAGCTCAGTGATGCCCTTAGACAGATCTGGGAGGACATCTCACAAGACACCATCCGTCATCTCATTAGGAGCATGCCGCGACGTTGTCAAGCATGCATACAAGCTCGTGGGGACCACACAAGATATTGAAAAGAATTTTGAGTTGCAGAAATTGAATTTAGGCAAGAAGGACGAGCCTGCCATATAATTTTTTCACTTTGATTTTTGGGGTGTCTGTATACTGAGCCCTCTGTAGGCTGAAAACTTTTATTTCCATCAAAAGATGTGTTTTCAAAGTGTTCCTTTAATTTCTTTGAGCAGTGTACATGGTTCCAGTTGCAGTTTTAAGGACTGTGTTTCTAGTCATTTAAAACCAAGTTTAATGCTGAATAAAAAAAAACATCTCTCCTGCTCATCATTTTGAATGTTGGATGAACAAAAAAATACATTCCAGCACATAAACTAATTTTATAGCCCCCATAAAAACACATGCAAGCACATGGAGAACATACAAACAACACACAGAGATGTTATAACTGAAATTTAAACCCACGTCTCCTGACTGCGAGGCAGGCGTGTTTAGCAATATTCCACAATGCTACCTCTAACAACTCTCCTTGGACAAAAAAGACATTTTAACATACCCATCTATTTAAAACAATGTAATTCTGTATGTGGCCGATAACTTGGTAGTTACAGTATATTTTTAAGTTATTGTAATTCATATGTAAAATATTAGGGGTAACCCCTTCACATGGTTTCATATTTTCAAGGGGCTCCTATACAATATATAGAATAAATTAGCCATTCTCATTTCAGTTCTTTCATCGGTGCCGTGTAAATACACTTTGTTCAGCGTTCCTCCACACCCACTCATTCCCATTCCAGTCACAGCAGCAATGTCGCTGCACAGCACATCACTGAAGCGGACTCATAATTGGACTCAGACCCACAGCATCTGACATTAGAAGCTGGCAAGATTGCAATAGGGATGAAACCATTAGATTAAGTGGCTATCTGGTATTCCTCTTATAGGTGTCACAAAATGAGGTTTAATCTTACTGCGCAAACTGCTTGACTCTGTTAAACCTCTAAACCTTACTTGTATTCGGGTCACAGCACCAACAGAACCTAAAAGCACATCACCATACCAGGCTTTTACACATGGCCTCGATACGAGAGACGTGCATACTTGCAAGGAGAATACCATCACTCTAAATCCCTGAGAGTCATGTTTGGTTATACGCTGTTACAGTTGGGGCTTCTCATGGTATGTCACATGAATAATGATGAACACGAGATGTCTGCAACTGTTTGTATTTTGTTTAGAATGGAAGAGCAGGGAAATTCTATTTGTTTATCGAATGTGCTCCTGTTGCGACAAACACATTAAGTCACTTATGCCATTGTGTTGAGCTTTAATGAGAATTTCAATGTCAGTATTGAGGCTTTTAACAAGACTAAGTAGAATAATCTGTCCTTGGGATAGTATAGTCATCATTTCAAAAAGATCTCTATCATCAGGAAATGCTTATGTAATAGAGGCCAGTTTGCACTGCACAAATGTGCATGAGTAAAAGCTCACTTCTGAGAGCCTTCAAAAGAGAGTGCTTGGTTTGTGGCCCGGGCTTTGCATTTGCAAGATAGTTATGCGGTGGCATTGCAGCTCCAAAGTTCAAGTAGGTTTGGCTTGGATGCAACATTTATTTTTTGGGCAAAATGATAACAGTCGATGCACGGATGCCTTAACTTATTTAAAATAGTTTGTAGTATTTATATACAGTATGCGTTACACTATTTATGTCTGAATTTTCAGAAAATAGGTGATGCTTTTCTCTTGTATTTTCACCTTTTCACCACTTGTATTTGTTTCCTATGCAGTACCCAGTGCACCTCCCCAGAACATCACCTTAGAAGTTGTGCTTTCCAGGGTAAGATATCTAATTTTCAAATCTTTTCAACATTTTTTTTAAAGATATTCCTATTATATGTTGTTGTCCACCGTGTCTTAAGATCTTCACGTGCATAGGTTTAGCTTCTATTTTCAATTTGAACCCCCCAAAACATGTCATGTGTTTTGGAGCCTCTGATGCGGGTCAGAGGAGAATTCATTCATAATAAATGGGACATGGAAACATTTAACCAATAAATACTTGATGCTCAGGCCAAACAATACAGAGAATTAACACCACCACCTACGTATATGCTAAACGTGCCAAGATTGATTAATTTGACCTGTATATCATAATAATACAAACATAAACTTTATTTAATTTTAGTATGCACAATGACAGACGTTTAAAACTGACATCAGCTTTTAATCAAGTTGTAAACTACACAAACGATTAACATGATTTTACCGGCTGTGATTGATTATGTTTATTCTGACTTTACAAATGTGACATTGGCATCAGTCAACCCTTTCCCTCTTGTGAACAGACCTCATTTTACTGATTGATATCCACCGCAAATATGTTCACATGTTGCCACGCTCATACACTATTCACATTGATTCATGGGAAGGTTGTTACAAAAAATAGCATTCAGAGACAGAATCAGACATTAAAAAAAGGAATGTAATAATCATTCTGACAGACATACCTGGAACTTGGACCCAAGGTCTTGCATCATGTATTTGTCCACAAGCTTTCAATTTGAATTTAAAAATGCTATTCTGTTCTCAGCAATAATTAGATACACTAATTATTGTGATGCTAACCCCTGAACTTCATGATTTTGCTCAATGTGAGTCGTTCTGCTGACTCCTGAATTCTGCGTGTGTGGAGAGTGAATGTGTTAAATTACTACATTTTACCTCCTTCTAACTTTACATTTTATTTCTAATTCAGCCGCTTGGTGATGAAATGCTTTCTCCATATGGGAAAATGTCAGTCTTTATGGGGTCTTGCTCCCGGTCATCATAGTAACAAAATCCTTTCTTGCCATCGTGGGTGAGCCGGGGTAAGCCATGATATAAAATCGCCCTGCCACAATCCTAGTGATTAGCACCAGATTGCTAAGAATGGATGCTACAAGTACTATAATTCACTATCATTTGTGTATTTTGACATCGTTACTCCTTTGCATAAGAGAGTCATTCTAATTTAAAAACGTAAATGGCCTTCCTCCTGAACTGTATAATTTTTCCTGACATATATTTAGTCCACGCAATTCACCATCAGAGAATACGAAAAATGATTCCAAATATAATGTGGACGGCTCATAATTCATGTCCATAAAGAGGTGGTTCAGACTGTCTGTGGAGAGCTGACCTCATTTAGTTTCTGTCTGCTAACGTTCCTGAATGTGATTGATATTTCTCTGCTTAAAGGCCTGATCGATGCATGATGTCAGAGCTGCAGTTTGATGTCAAGAAACAGTGAATGGACTTTCCTTTTCAAAAGAATAAGTTCAGATCAACAATAGCAACACTGTTGTTTTGATAAATCATGATCATTCAAATTATTTTATTTGTTTTCTAAGTGTTGCAGATTTGAAATTATTTATGTATTTATTCAGTTACTTATTTATGAACCTATTTATTTATTTGTTTATTTCTCTGATTAAACACAAAAACACATTATTCTTATTGTGTTTTCATACATAAATCATATTTAGACCTTAAATGTTTTTTTTTGTTTTATTCCAGAATGGTCAGGGCCAGTTCTTCTTTCAGTCAGTGTCCCAGCTGGCTTCGGTATATTTGAGCTACAAGCATCCCTGCTCATGCATGCGGGCGATGTGGATATGAAAAGCTTTTGAAATGTGAATCAAAATGAAAAAGGGATTTGCACACCTGTCCCAGCCTTAATAATGTACATGCACATGATGTGCACCAAATTTGGTATTTGTTTGTCTGGAGGCTTAGCAGATGTTGCTATGCTGTTGACAGAACAATGTCAGACACATCAAAAGTAATGAAATGCTGAAGAGCTTCCAAATGCATTTTACCTATGTAGCGGGTAGATGTAGAATAGTTTATGCTTATATTGAATTATCAAGTGGCACTTTATCCAGCGGAGAATAGAGGAAGATGAATAGATTACATTTCTTATGACTTTAGACTAAGCATCTGGGGGTGAATGAGCTTCGCCTGTTGTTCCTAAAGGCTCTTGATGTTGTGTCTTGGTTGACAAGCCAGAGGCAACATCAAGTCATCAGGCATCAGGGGTAGTGTCTCTGGACTGGTGGGTGTGTTTGAACTGTATGGGATCACACCCATCAGCCCCCCTTGCAAGGTCTATTCAAGGGTTCTTGAAAGGAGGTTCCATTTTGAAGTCACTTCGCTGATTCAGAAGATCCATGTTGTTTTCATCCAGGATCAGTGGACAAGCTCTCGGCACTCAGAAATATCTTAGAGGAGGCCCTGGAGTTTTTCCCATTCAGTCTACATGTGCTTTGTGTGCTTGGAGAAAGTATTCACTTTTTAATAATAAGAATCAAAATAATAATAATAATACATTTTATTTATAAGACGCCTTTCAAGCCACTCAGGGCCTTAATGCACTTTTTGTGTTCTTCCTATTTTACTCCCATAGTAATATTTATTGGTTAACTAATCACTGTGTATCTTGCTCCACCCTTTAGTAAATACAATGCTAGGGTTTGTATCACGGCGGGTGCAACAAAGTACAAGAGTAAGGATCAATTCTTGACCGAAATTGCAAAAACAACAATCATAACTGCGAATCGTAAAGTACAAATTCAAAGTGTATTCACTAAAACCTGTGCTATGAAAACAGGTGGTGACGCACAATCGCAGAATTTTAACATGAATGTTTTTGCACTCTCGAAGGAAGCCAGACTATAACCAACACAAACTCGACACCATATTTAATTTTTCATAGCCGAAAATACATTATATGCATTCTGTATCAGTGGTGTGCCCTCCACTGTGTTGTGCTCAACTAAACAAGCAACATCAGACAGAATTCAAGTCCAAATAAGAAAAATGCAGCAATATTGGTTTGACCCAGTCAGTTGTTAGCAAACTTTGAATCCCCCTGCTGTTTAAAAGTTGGCCCAATCAAACCAGCTTCTCAGCAATCAATTTCCAAATCTGCTCTTTCCAGAAGATTCCTCTACTCAGTGGAGCATGACTGTCAAAAGGGCTGCTTTTGTTGTATGTGTATTTGCTTCGAATTCTCTTCGGTATCCAGGCTGGGTATTTTTCTGTCTGGACTTTTTTAGGCTGGAGATCTGGATGGAATTGTGAAAACATCCACTTTACTATTAATTTAACACTTTTGTTTACTTTACTTACTCAACTTTTATTTCCAAGCAGAAGCAGTTTAATCGGTTTCCTGCTGTTTGTTTGTGAGATTAAAACCAATTTAAGTCGTAACTAATGGAACAGCAAAACATCCTACTGAAATTACTTTTATTATATTAATATTATATCACCAACTGTTGGTTTTTTTTTTCACGTTGCCCCATTGGACCCTCCCCCCCCCCCAAAAAAAAACAACCCTATTGTTATTTGGCTTGTGATTTCTTCTTTCCTTGATCATCGAGAGAGTCTGGATTGACATCTTTTTTCTTTTTTTTTTAAACAGATTGCATGATGTCACTTCTGTCCCTATTAAATTTCAGTTTAATCTGAATCATATAATGGTACGACTGGAGGTCCATGATCAAAATCCACCACAATGATTTCCAGGGAATTTTTTTGCTCCTTATGTATTTATAGCTGCACCTCCAGATCAACTGTAAGTGTCCCTGACAGCATTCCTAGCCATCCTCAAACACTGGTCCGATTTGAGCCTTTTCAAACTGTTTCAAAATGTGTTGTTTTTGTCAACAATACGTTTGTACACTACTGAACGTTCTTAGGCCATGAAAAATATAAAATATAAATGAGGTGTTTTTATGGTTACGAGCGTTAGCCTATTCTTCTATTGTAATTGCATGTTATTACTACAGTAGTAGTGGTTGTACCTCAATAACAGGCTTTTCAAACCTCTTGTCAGACATGTATCTTCGAGCCATGTTGTCTGAGCACCAAACATCCTAGAGATTAAAAATGTAGTTTTCTTTTTGTTTTGTTGTTGTTTGAGTGCTGGGGGGGCCTCCCGCATTTGCTGCAACTGTCTGCTTTGCAGAGGTTTCAATGTTTTGTGGTGTGTCTTCAAAGGTTTCTTCAAATCAGAAGTCTTTGAAGTCAGACAACATTTTGTAACTACCAGATTGTAAAACAAACTGCAATACTTTCCTCTTTAGTTGAGACAAGCTCAAAATAGTGACTGTATTTTCAGCTTATAAACATGAATCTCTCGTCTTCTTCCGTTGTTGTGAATGTTGCTGGATGAATGGTACACATGAGTTCTCAACATTCTGAAAATGTGACTTAACACATATGCGATGTTACTCGTCAACACGGAAGAAGTATAAGCGTACATACTATATACTGAAAATTAACATATTTTTTTTATCAAGGACAATGACAAACACAGTAACATACACTGACTTATACAAGTATGTTCTATCAGAGGACTATAAATAGGAACCTTTTCGATTTCTTTTTAACAAAAAAGTACCGTTTTTTTCCATGTATAATGCGCCCCCATGTATAATACGCACCCTAAAAATGGCATGTTGATGCTGGAAAAAAGCCTGTACCCATGTATAATACGCACCCAAATTTTGACTCCTACTTAAGTCCGTAAACGTAAAATTATTTCAGAAAAAAGATCATCTTTGGGAACAACCGGATGTTATTCTGCCGGTCAGTATCACTGCGCATGCGCTAGCATACTCAATAGCGAAGGATTTGTGTAGGGTACATTGTGACAGCTAACGAGCAGGTGATCTAGCAAGCGTCTGATACGAGAGCATTGTGTTCGTATGGAGCGTGTTTGAAGTGAACAGCAGAGAAGAAAGCGCATCTGTAATGGCGGCCTCTGATATCCGGATTTAAAAAAAAAAAATAATGTATATTTTTTTGTACCCATGTATAATGCGCACCCCAGATTTTAGGACAATAAATTAGTTAAATTTTGCGCATTATACATGGAATAAAACGGTAAATTGTTATTAAGGTGTTTCATTACTCAGTTCACTGTTCATCAGTGGGTGATGCATTAGTTCTTCTGCCGGCCAGTACAGTCCCCACTTGAACTGAACTGAGAAAAGAAAAAAATTCATGAAATAACTCCATTCCGTATGTTAACTCAAAATATTTGTTTGTTTGAATGAATCAATCAAGGATGTCCCAATACTAATTTCCAAGTCTGTTTGTTACCATTGGAGCTCAAATCTTGATATAAATGCTCATGAAAATTGAGGTACAAATGAAACTAAGAAAAAAAAGAGGCTATAGGAATAATGAGCAGCAGCTGCAGCCAAAATAGGAAGGCATAAAAGAATGCGGAGAAGCAATAATAGCTGCAGTTATAATAAATGAATGTGTATCCCCGGTGACAATAACCAGCTTGTAGGGTTGAGCAGCGGTTGCATTGCAGTTGTACAACTTGCTAGCCGAATGACTGCCAACAAAATATAAAGAAGTAGGAACGTTGGTTAAGCAAGTGTGGCAGCAGCCCTATCATATTGTAAACTTACCACATATCATTTAATAAGCACCAGTGAGAGTTGTTAAAAAAATGGCTTTTTAGAATAGAATAGAATAGAATAGAATAGAATGGAATAGAATAGAATAGAATAGAATAGAATAGAATAGAATAGAATAGAATAGAATAGAATAGAATAGAATAGAATGCCCTTTATTGTCATTTTACAACTTAGTTGTACAATGAAATTCTCAGAGCTACTCCCTATCTAGTGCAAAACATTACAAAAATTTAAAAAAGTATAAAGGAAGTCTAAGAATAAAAGTGAAAGATCTTATTTACAGTATAAGTCTAAGAATAAAAGTGAAGGTCTTATTTACAATATGTTCAATGTGGGTATTTATATTAACATGAATAATGACACTCTGTAGAGCATTGACATCAACCAAAGACCAAACCAAATTGTAATTATGTCCTTTTATTAATACATTATCTAGAAAGTGATATTGGGCAAAACAAATACTTCAAATGTATGAATTATTTGAAAACTGACATTTTTTACATCTGCATATAGTTGAAATAGGTTACACTGGTGAAAAGTCTTCATTTATTTTTGTCGAAACATTTGTCAACTTACACTACCGTTCAAAAGTTTGGGGTCACAAAATTGTTTGGGTGATCCCAAACTTTTGAACGGTAGTGTAAATATTATTATCATAAATTATTATGAATTAAATATTATAAATTATATCTTATATTTGTATAAGATTATATATAATCTATGAATATAAATATACATATATATTATACGATTTTTTACACAGAAGATTATATATATAATCTATAAATAATTATCTAAATAAATATATACACTACCGTTCAAAAGTTTGGGGTCACCCAAACAATTTTGTGACCCCAAACCTTTGAACGGTAGTGTATATTGTGATCATAAGTGGAAGAATTTCAAATCTGCATGGGTTCCTTTCGCGCTGGACTATGCACCACCTCTCTACGATACCTCATTTAAAATCTGTAAGGTAGTTTTCACCAAAAAAAAACATATAAACAAGTAGTACTGTTTATTACTGTGATGGCTGAATACCAATTAACATAGGCCGATTTTTTTAATTAATGTTTTTGGTTAAATCCAATCAGATAATGTATCCAAACAATGTGCAATGTTATTTGTTATTGCTAAATATGTCCAAAATTGAGTTGACACCTTCTCACTTCTCTAAATAAAGAGGTTGTTCATTCTCCTTCATGGATGGTTTGCCACTGTGTCCCTCTGTCGGAGTTGTTCCAACATGTATTTAACTTCTGTATTGTTTCCATGGAGACCACACATCCAACTGTGTGCTGTCAAAGTGACTAATTAGTTAATGAAGCGCACAGTGATGCCAGGCCTGAGGAAGGGAGGTGAGCGAGAAGAGGAAAAGACCCAATATGGAGCTATTTGGCAAACAGCATCCTCTCATCTCGCCTGCTCCCCCTCCCCCTCCATAATCAGTTCTGCTGTAATCAATTAGCAGGGTGAGGGGACGCATAGGGAACAGGTGCACGCTAAATGTTAATGAATTCTTCGGTGGCCCATGTCACTATAACATTGGTAGATTGAACTGTACTGCAATTCACCCTGGAACTTCAACTTTTTTCAGTACATTTAAGTAACAGATTTGGGCAGAGGCAGCATTTTGTGCAGCATTTGGCCACTTTGCTTCTATCACAAGAGCGAAAGAGCAATTATGAGAAATTCCATTATTTACATGAAACCAAAATAAACTAGAATTAATTGTAAATGTGTTTTTAATTAGATTTACTTCAACCCTTAGATGCACAAGTGACTGTACCCTACACTCTTCCATAAGTATTAGATTATTGTGTAGCATAATTCACTTCTGTGTTAGGTATTATATCTAGGACCACACAACAATGATTTCATGTTCGAAATATCTTTATTTTGAACTTTTGAACTTCTTTGAAAACGACAATTACCTAGAACAGTCATAGAGAAATGTGAACTTTCTGAATACTTTGTATGTGCTTGCGTGCGTGCGTGTCTCTCTCTCTCTCTCTCTCTCTCTCTCTCTCTCTCTCTCTCTCTCTCTCTCTCTCTCTCTCTCTCTCTCTCTCTCTCTCTCTCTGTCCGTCTGTCTGTCTGTCTGTCTCTCTCTTTCTCTCTTCTCTCTTTCCTCTCTGACCTTCCATATTTGTACACTTCATCACCTCTTATATTATATTGTGATAAAGGGCTCCCATGCATCTTTTGGTGAGACAGTACTGCTAATCCCTTGGGCAGGCCTTGCTCTCTGAAGATATGTGGCTCTGTGAGTTCAAATTTAAAATCCCATTATGTAAAAAAAAGAAAAAGGAATACCTGGAATATGGAAAGATAAAAAAAATTATCATGAAGATCCATCCATCCATCCATTTTCTGTACCGCTTAGTCCCCACTGGGGTCGCGGGCGTGCTGGAGCCTATCCCAGCCGTCATCGGGCAGTAGGCGGGGGACACCCTGAACCGGTTGCCAGCCAATCGCAGGGCACACAGAGACAAACAACCATTTGCACTCGCACTCACACCTAGGGACAATTTGGAGTGTTCAATCGGCCTACCAAGCATGTTTTTGGGATGTGGGAGGAAACCGGAGTGCCCGGAGAAAACCCTCATGAAGATATTTAAAAAAATTTAAATTAAAAAACTCACCCGGTCATTTTTTACCTATCTAAGATTTAAAACTAAGTGCAGGGTATCAAACTAGGATAAGCGTTTCAAACAAGGGTTAGGATTTCAAACTAGGGTTTCAAACTAGGGTCAGGGTTTCAAACTAGGCTTTCAAACTAGGGTTTAAAACTTGGGTTGGGGTTTCAAACTAGGATTAGGGTTTCAAACTAGGGTTTCAAACTACGGTTAGGGTTCAAAACCAGAGTTTAAAACTAGGGTTTGGGTTTCAAACTAGGGTTAGGGTTTCAAACTAGGGTTAGGGTTTCAAACTAGGGTTAAGGTTTCAAACTAGAGTTAAAGTTTCCAGGTGGACAACTGCCACTACCACCAGGACAATAGTTTGAGTCCTTATCATCAGAAATTTTAGACTTAGAGTCCAACCCTGTTACTGCCTCTCCATCATCCATCAGCATCTGTAGAACGATTTTAGCTGTATATTGAGCACCTATGAGACCTTGGATGAGGAAACAACACGAATAATGCTTTCAACTATTGAAATCAAACAATATGTAGTAGCTATATTGTGTATGCGTTTGTGGATGTCCGTCTGTGCGTTTGTGGGTCATCCTTTGTTGAGTAACTGGAGTAACTGGAGCTGTGGCAATAAGGTGGCGCTTTCCTGTTGTGACGATCATCCTTGAGTCATGATGAAGAGGTGAAAAAGGAGTCACGTCAAGGTGAAAAAGGAGTGCTTATCAAGCCTAATATCAGGGACAACTGATTCGTGCTGACCTAGTGGGATATGGCTTCAACTATTGCTAAAACAAATTTGTGTGTGAATGGTGAGGCCATGGGGAACAACTTCCAGATGTCATTAATTTTGGTCCGCCATCAGGAGGGGTTGCATTGCATCATTATCAACACTGTTTATAATTGAGGTTGGTTGCTGTTGACCTTGACTCGGGATGCTACTGACATTCTTGCCAGTGAGAGGTCTGGGGACCCTGAGGTGGGCTCTCTTAAGTCCGGGGTTCAGATCATTTATGTGGTTAAAAAGCTTGGTGACAGATCTCTATGCATGAATGAGACCCGTTCAGAGTTCCTAATGATGTTTTGGACCTCCCTTGTTTGACACATCTCTGCAACACTCTGAGGAATTTGAGAACAGTGCCTCTGGATTGGCAAAGCAGGGTGGTGATCCAACATTTTAAGGCGCATCTTTGACCCTCCTTTCTAAACTATTGCACTTATTGGATCATTGTGCACACATATGGGCCCTTGTGCAACCAGTGTCAGAGTTTGGTCTTGTTTGCCATCTTCCGCCACTCCATCATGGATTCTGTTCATAACCTACGAGCACAATCTCATCGAGGTGGTCCGTTCAGGTGGCTGCAGTGTTACGACTGCTTCCTGAAGATGATGGGCTTCTGTTAGCTTCATCAAGCTCCAATCTTTAACAGCAATCTTTGAAAATCAGCTCTTTCAAATCGGAGGCCATGTACTCAGTTTGAACATCAGATTGAGATCATTCCCCAAATGGAGGTGTTCAAGTAGGAATTTAGAAATTTAATCATGACTGAGGCAGAAATGGAACTTGAAATGGAAAGGTGGATCAGTGCAGATTTTGCAATGATGCAGACTCTGTATTAGTATGTCAGGGTGAAGAAGGAGCTAAATCCAAAGGCAAACCTCACACATTAGTGAGCAATATAAATTGCCGCCTTCACCTATGCTCACACGCTGTGGGTAATGACTGTAAATGACAAAATCACGAATACAAGCAGCTGAAATTAGTTTTATCCACACAGATGAAGTAAGATGCTCAGTCAGCTGGGAGCCTGTACCGCTGCATTAAGAGGAGCCAGATGAGGTGGATCTAATTAAGATGTTTCTTGGGCATCTCACAAGTGAGGTGTTTTGGCCAAGTTCCACGGGAAATAGGCTTGGAGAAGACTCGGGACATCGCACAGTGTGTGAAAAGTCAAAGTGATAACGTCATCTGCTGTGTGACCATATGCATCCCCTAAGTACATAAGCACAGAAAATAATCGACGTCACTCACACTGTAGTACATTTTTAGACGTGAATGTGGGCTAGCTCAATTTAATATCCATGTTCTATACTCTGGGTGGTGTGGCTCAGGTGTTATAGTTTTTTTTACAATCGTCCTAACACAAATTCCAATACCTGTGTCAGATTTCCAAATGAAACGGTTCTTCACCAGCACGTCTTCTTCCTCTCACTCCTCTAGTTTTCACTCAAGGAGAAACTCCATTGTCCTCCACATCAACAGCTTACTTGTGGCTTATTTCTACTGCTCAGGCTGAGTGGAAAGTAACTACAGAAATGTTTCTTTTTTGAAAGTGTAGCCAGGCAGCTGCAGACAACGTGTCTTATTTTGCAAGTAGTGTGTTGATCATTTGGAAATTGAGGCTAAGTAGTGAGTTGCAAAAAAAGAGTGCTGGATACTGAAAATGTGACTAAAATTTCAAATTCAGTGTTAAGCATGGTTTGTTTTGCAAACTTTGAGACATTTCTTGATCGATATGAATAGTTTCAGAAATGGTGCCACAAGAATCAGTATTGCAGTTTAACCATTCAGAAAAAAATACTAATAGATTTTGTAATCCATTAGTCTTCATTAATTAGTGTGCGTCAGCCAATGCGTATGGGATGGCTGATAGCAGCTGTCTCAAAGCATTGCACACTTGGGTCCTGGCAAACATCTGTTATTCGTGTGTGTGTGTGTGTGTGCGTGTGTGTGTGCGTGTGTGCGTGCGTGCATGCGCGTGCGTGTGCGTGTATTTGTCCTGGTAGGTCGAGGTGCATTGTTAACATGCAAATAAAGCAATTAGCATTCACCCAACATCCAACTCTACAAACATCCACATACTACAAAGATAAACACATGTAGAATGACTACCGCCTCAAACTGGATTGATTTAAAAGCAAATTATACTGTACTGGTGCATTAGAATAGTAAATTACGAGTTGAAATGGATTTTATTTTGCTAGGGTGTGTTTTCTTGGGCGGCTCGGTTGCGCACTGGGTAGCATGTCCGCCTCACAGTTAGGAGGGTGTGGGTTCGATTCCACCTCTGGCCCGCCCTGTGTGGAGTTTGCATGTTCTCCCCGGGCCTGCGTGGGTTTTCTCCGGGCATCCATTTCTCCAACATCCCAAAAACATGCTTGGTGGGCCGATTGAGTACTCCAAATTGTCCCTAGGTGCGGAAGGTTCTTTGTCTCTGTGTGCCTTGCGATTGGCTGGCAAGCGGTTCAGGGTGTCCCCCGCCTACTGCCTGATGAGGGCTGGGATGTGCTCCAGCACACCCGCGACCCCCGTGGGGATTAAGCGGTTCAGAAAATGGATGGATGTGTTATCCGATTTTTGGAAACACAACAGTTCTTGATCACTTAATTGTTCCCCAGTCACAGTTCATGTTGTTTTATATGATTTTCAGAGCATTAAAGTATCATGGCAGCCACCTCCACGCAACGCACAAAATGGCATCATCAGCGCTTACAAGATCAAATACAGGAAGACTGGTCGCCGTGGAGACCAGGAAGCCATTGAACCAAACAACCTTTGGTATCTTTTCACAGGTGAGAATCGATCCATCTTGTCCGCGTTCTCAAATTAAAGGAAAGGTAATGGAAAAGTTAATGAAATTGGAGGAGTTTGAAGAGGTTGGCGGCATTATAGGTTTTCGCGTATGAGTCTGTAACAATGAATGCTAAGGAACTCTTTAATACAAAACATTTATCAGCCTCAGGCTTTTTAAAATGTGAATTGAGTTCACATTGTGCTTTTCACTCCTTTTTGTTTTCTCTTTATTTTCTCATCTGAAGTATGAATTAATTACCATACCTCTACACATACGGTATGGCTAGTATTTGTGTGGCTGTATTTTTTACTCTGCCACAAGCTATTTTGCCAATGTACGTAGATTTGCAGGATTTCAATGAAACCGATCTTCCTTTTCATTATTTTTTTTACTGAGGTTATCTTCTTGATGTTAGGTCATTTCCCAGAGTCAGAGTATGTTTGTTTGTGCGTGCGTGTGTGTGTATGCGTGTGTGCGTGCGTTTGCGTGTGGGTGTGTTAATGTGGGTGGGCTGTGTATGTCTGGTGGTCGTCACCAATAATCACACCAAGAAAATCGGAATAAATCTTTACTGTATTAACACAAATTTTATTCATGTCCAATTTATGCTCAGCTCATTCATAGGTAGCAAAGGTCATTCCTTGCCTCAGTCAATAACAAAAGAAAATGACAGATATAGCTGAGATTAACGTTATTATTTTTCAGTGGAAAGGTGTTTCCCACTTCAGAAAAACATGAGTATCTCTTCAAATTGCAGACTGAATATATAACTATGAATCACATCAAAAGTAACATAAAAGTCAATGGCAAGCGGACGTTGCGAGGAACGTGCATTGAACAAGAATTATTTAATTCTGCATTTTTTTTTTTTATAACTGATAGGACATTGATTGTTTATCTTTGAGTATTCCTTGTCAACCATTAAGATTAAACTGCAGTCAAAGCAGAGAAAAAGTGGAGGATCATCTAGAGAGGTGGAGGCATGCACTAGAAAGGTGAATAAAGATTGGCAGAAGTAAGACAGTGAATAAGCATAAATGATTTGGAGGAGGAAGAGTGAGGCTACACAGAGAAGAGATATTAAAGTTGGAGAACTTTAAACGATTAGTGTGGTAAGGAGGTGAAGAAACAAATCCGAGCGTGTGTGAATGGGTGCAGAAAAGTATGTGGTGTGTTTTGTGAAAAAAGAGTCTTTGATAAGATGAAGAGGAACGTTCTATAAAACATTGGTGAAACTGGCCGTGATCCACCGATTAGAGATAGTCACACTGAAAACACAATACAGCTGGAACTGGCGGAATTTAAGACAATCAGGTTTTCTTTAAGAGTGACCAAATTGGAAAGGATTAGGAATTAGCTCGTCAGAAGGACATCTGAGGTCAGATGTTTTAAGGCCAAAGTTTGTAGAGAGCTCAAGCTGAGAAGTTTGGACACAAACCTTTCAAGAAGAAACTCGTGATCGAAAAAAAAACAACTTACGTTATCTCTTTTTAAAATGAAATGCACATATAAAATGTCTGTGACTTGTAGGAATTTATTTTTGTACAATCTCCTTTTTCTCTCCAGGTCTGGATAAGGGCAGTCAGTACAGTTTCCAGATCGCAGCCATGACGACAAATGGAACAGGTCCACCCAGTGAGTGGTATACAGCTGAGACACCCGAGAATGATTTAGATGGTGAGAAATCACAGCGCCAATACATGTGTGTGTGTGTGTGTGTGTGTGTGTGTGCGTGTGTGTGTGCATGTGTGTGTGTGACTATTTGGGTTTGTGTGAGTCCAGTGATCTGTGAAACAACATGTAAATACCTCCACTATCCCAACATACTCATAAATATTTAAGCAGTTTAAAGGGCAAGACACATGAATAGATGGAGGTTTTACTTGGGGAGGGAAGGGGGATGAATGAAAAGGAGAGCAGAAATACAATCCAATTCTACATAATTAATGAGTTTCATAAATGATGTACGAAGAAAGGGTGTAGATGTTTTGTCGGAGAAAAATGTGATCCCAAAAGAGTTATACTTGAGAAATTCACTACATGTAAACAAAATTGCCTCTGGGTAGAATTTGACTGTTGCGCTTCTTTACAAATAGAATTTTTGATTTATTCCTAAATATAACTTTTGTTATTGAATTTGACAGAATGAGCTAGCTGAGGATAACGAGACCATACGATCACAATTTAGGAAAAAAAAAAAAAAGGCAAACAAAGAACACACACAAGAACCCCAAACATTTCTTCTTTTTGGGGTGATAATTTGCTATTTGTGTTGTTTACAGAGAGTCAGGTTCCAGACCAGCCCAGCTCTCTGCATGTTAGGCCGCTTCCCAACAGCATCATCATGTCATGGACTCCTCCCCTCAGTCCCAGCATTCTGGTCCGTGGTTACATCATCGGCTATGGGGTGGGAAGTCCCTATGCGGAGACGGTTCGAGTGGACAGCAAGCAGAGATATTACTCCATTGAAAACTTAGGTGAGAAGAGAGGAGAGTGACACACCTCCTGAACAAAGGTTATACAGCCTTCTATTAAAATTGTGATGCAGTGCAGATGCAAATGGCACAATTAAAGTGTTTAGCTCAGCATTCAGCATTGTGGTGATGTCCAATAGGAGAGGGACTGATAGAGTGAGAGCTAATATTAATAGATCAACCTGTTACTTACTGGCTGGTGGTTGCTTGAGCAAGGCAATATAAATAACATTTTAAAATAAAAAAATGAAATTTGTAGTAAATTAATGTTTTAAATGACAGTGTGCTATCCCACTTTATTTTTATTTTTTTAAGTTTCCCTGGATCGGTATGCCATAATTAACCAATGAATTAAAAGTTAAACATACATCACTTCTTTTATAAGCGTCTTCACAATATCTTCCCCGTTTTTACGATACAGAAATTATTTTTCGTCATGTTTTTTTCTCTTCATTTCAATCGACAGCAATACACAACATATCAGTAGCCCAGTCTATGAATAACATTTATTAAACTGCTGCGGATTTGCTTGATTTTGTTAACTTAAGCCCTTGATGCCATGATGAAAACCGCCGAGAACATCAGTAAAATGCATCGTTGAGTGCATAGTTAAAAGATTTCTAGATTTAATATATTATTTTACAATTTCAACATCATTATCATACATATATTATTTCAACATAGAAATATTAGCTTGCAGTAGAATCTTTGACGGTATTTGCCTGCAAGGTTGCATAAGGCTTAACCTTTTGGGACATCTCACTTTGATGAGCTTGTTTTTCTTTTTCTTTGGAGTTCTCAGTGACGTCATGCATCGGCGTATATCCTTGTGCGTGTGTTTGTTTGTCATAGCAATTAGTATGTGCATTGTGATGCAAGGCATCTATAAAAGAAACAACAAAGAGACTCTCTGAGATGGTTGGGTGTTTTCTTTTGTCTTTGCATTCCTAATCCTTCTCTCAATTTCTTTTGTTGTATAAACACACAAGTAATTGCTTTATTTAATGATTACATGCATCAGCAACAACACCTACTTATCAACAGCAAATATTTAATCAACATTTTTTCACTCTTCCCATAAATCAACATGCTTGTGCCAAGAATTGCCAATATTGACATAGCAGCCTAGTGTGTTGTAAATTAATTGTGATGATGAAATAACTTATTCCATTCTAATCAATAATTTAGAAGAATTTAATAAGAGAGCTGCTTGAGGTGGAAATCATCTCTTCCTTTGCATGCAACAAGCAATTTGCATGCCAAAAAGACGTTAACAAATTGTGTGAATGCGTTTACGCAGATGCAAATTCCCATCTCGGGACTCTAATGGAACGGTAATGAAAGAGTCATATTGCATGCGCAGGGTGGATGGAGTCTCCATACAGTATGTACATGGCATTTATAATTCATGGTGATCATTAATGCACGCAGTGAAGTGCTTGGGGAGCAGAGAGGGTGTTTGTTTAACTGATGCAAGTGTTGGACGCTTAACAGAGAACATGCAGCATCATCACTTTATGAGCATGGCTCCATAATAAGGCACTGCTTGACAATTACGTGCTCCTATCGTAATATCCTTCTGCTGCCATCTCTCAGATGGCCTGAGCAAAAGGAAACCTTTAAATATGTCATGTTTCAAATAAATAAAATGCTTTTAGACTGGACAAATATTCTAAGTGTTATCAACGTTATCCAAGTGGTTGTGATTAGGCAAGTCATTAAATGCATTAAAAAAAGGAAATATATCTGATTTCAATTACAGAACATTACTTTTCATACATACTTACTAACAGGAAGCCCTGTTTCATGATGAAAGTGTGTGAGAAATGTGTCCACATACTAAAAACCTCCATAACATACTCAACTTCTCAGTTTTAGCCATCAGTAATTTGCTGGTTTTCATTATAGTTGTCTTAATAACTTTCCAATTATTTATCCATCAAAATGTCCAGATTATTGCTGCTGAGGACAAAAGAAAACAAAGCAAATGACTTTAAATGTTTCATCCATGAGTGCATAATGAGCCGAATGTCATCTAAAGGCTCTCTACCCCTATTTCTGTCTGACAGAGCCAAGCTCACACTATGTGATTTCCCTGAAGGCCTTCAATAATGCTGGCGAAGGAGTTCCTCTGTATGAGAGTGCTGTCACTCGATCCCTGACAGGTAGGATATTTCTCATCACACCGACTGTGCAATATGAATCAATGTAGTTTAACCGTTAATACTGGACCTATAATACTGATGCTATTAGTAGCATTGACAAGAGTAGAAATTCTCCTAAATCACAGCAATTTACAAGACATTAGAACAGCCAAATGTACAGTGCAATCACTTAAACATACTTTGTTCTTGAAAACTGGCTCATGTACTTTTTCTAATGTTCCTTTATAAAGCCTCCTAGTATTTTTGGGCAATTTCTTTCTCTAACATTTTAACTTGACATGAATCGTACACATGTACAGTAAAGTCGACTAACATTTAGTCATATCTTTAAGTGACAATTTATGGTGACACCTACTGCTTTTCATGTTCTTCCCTTAACTTCTACAACCAGCAGTCTATATTTTCATTTTTGTCTTCCTTGTCTTTGAACTAAGAAGCAGGGCGGCATGAAACACAAAACTTTGTTTTATGTAGTTGTAGTTCTCCATTCATAAATCTGCCTTAAACTAAACTTTTTCAGTCTCACAATTCCATATGGGGCATACAGATGGATGGTATGATTATGATATACTCTCAAAAAAAGACAATTAGAAGCTACCCACCACACCACCATTGTCCTTAACTCATGTTTGCTTTTTGTTTTGGACTGGGCAAAGGAGCTGGCATGGTGATTGGGTTCAAATTTAAGCAATCAAATATAAAACTTGAAGAAAATAAATTAATCAATTCACTGGGGTGGTCTATTACTTTTATCATTCCATCCAGGCATCATGTATAGGCTTCAGACGGAACGGCTAGGCTGTGCATAATCTGTCTTGTCGTAAATTTGCAGTTACATTCTTGTGTACGCACTAGAGAACGCCTGCCTCTAACCAGAACTGGTCTACGATAGGAGAACTTCTTCACATTTTTTCCGAAGCTGTTGCTTTCATATAAAGTATAAAACCAATCTCCACTACTGTGATGATTTGACGACCGACCTTTATCTTGGTACATCACGTACTGTTTACATTGATCAAATAACGGCCGTTCGAATTAAATCTATTAGCACATATAAAGACCAGACTGGAATACGGTATTTTCCGGACTATAAATTGTTCTGGAGTACAAGTCGCATAATAAAGAAGGAAATAAGTCACACTGGAGTGAGTATAAGTCGCATTTTGGAGAGAAATTTATTTGACAAAATCCAACACCAAGCACAGACGTGTCATCTTGAAAGGCAATTTAAAACAAAAATAGAATAGAGGCAACAACAGGCTGAGTAATTGTACGGTATGCTAACGTTACATGACACATAAACAACAAACTGAGAATGTTGTTTCTCAGTTACGTTTTATGTTTTATGTTCTGCTTCCTTCAAGTGCTCCTCAGTGATCACCGAGATGGTTGAAATGTATGTTATATATAACATAACATATTAGGAGTTGTTCAGATAACTATAGCATAAATAGCATGCTAACAAGTTTACCAAACCATCCGTGTCACTTCAAATCATTAAATCCAATGAAATCTTCATCATCACTTTTAAACAACTCTGCAAACTCCGGAGGTAGATGATGTGGTGCTTCCTCTTCTTCGTCGCTTACGTCAGTTTCAGAAATTATCAACACAGGCCGAGAGCACCCTCTTGCGGTTTAGTGTGAAAATAGCAGGTGAAATTATATAATAATGTGTTAATAATTTTACACATAAGTCACTCCAGAGTATAAGTTACAACCCCAGCCAAACTATAAAAAAAAATGCGACTTATTGTCCGGAAAATACGGTAAATCACATCACGTAATCAGTTACATATGTGTGTCTGTGTGTGTGTGTGTGTGTGTCTGTGTGTGTCAGATAGGAGTCCTAATTTGTTCACTCGTTTGATTGGGCATTTAATTTCAATTATCGATTTGATGGTGGTTGGTGCATGGTGAGTTGTCACAGCAACTGTCGTTCCACATGTTCTTTGTCACTTCCGCTTACTTCCTAATAAGAAAGTGCATTAGTACATTTTCAGTTAAAAAAAGGAAGGATTCAGTGCTAATAATATACACTGCCTGCTCCTCCAATTGAATTTGCCATGTTATGGTTTGGAACCCTGAACGAATATGTGGGGGTGTACCCCTTAAAACGTTTCTGTTGTTCTCAGCTTTGAATATGGAGACTTTTATGACCCTGAGGTCCATTTAAATTCTGTGAACCTGAACCAATGTTATTTTTTATTGTTATTTTCTCGGTCTCTAACTGTTTCTGATTTCACTAGGTTTGACTGTCCGTAGGTCAGAGCTAGCAGAGCTGGAATAAGCAGACCATTTGATATTTTATTCTCCACTGTGCTGTGCTCATTCCAGCTCTATGATGACATCTGTCATAGCGTCTGTTTTATGTTCTGCTTCCTTCAAGTGCTCCTCAGTGATCACGCTTACTACTGGTTTGAGAAGTCACTTTTATAACTCCTGTAAAATGTTCAGGTGGGGCATGTCAGAAACATGTCAGCTTCTGAATATTTGAGCTTCAAACATGGGGGGAAAAAAAGAATAAAACTCATAAAACCTCTGAGAAAGTAAGATGTTCCTGATTGGCATCAATCGATCATGCTCCTGTATTTTCTCGCCCTATTAATTAAAAAAGGTGGAGGCTGTAGAATTTTTTTCTGAATGCACATGAAGGACGCATGCTCTTTGACCTACTGAAGACACAGTTCCAAACAGATGGGTGTCATTGGCACAGATGGTTCTTGACCCAGAAATTTTCCAATAGCTACAAAACTCTTCATTACTAAGATATTATCACTTTGTGAAGAAATGTTGAGCTTTAAACATTCTCTTCATAAAATTACATTTCAAAGTTTGTCAAAGAAAAGCAAAGTCTAATTAAAGACTTCTGTTAATCTTGTCCTGCTACCACAAAAGCATATTGATTTTTATTTAGATCATTTTAATAACGGAAAAAAACATGAGGGAAACAGCACTACAGAATCTGACTCAATCTTCTTTTCAACGTTATACTCACTAAATTGTTGATCAGTGTCTTCAGTATGTCTTCATTTCTTGCTAATAGAGGCAACTATTGTCTCTAATTGTCTTACTATTATTGTCTTACCTCTCCATAATTGTTTTCTCTCCCTGTACTCTCCCTCACTCACCCACATTTTGCATCCTTTTCTTTTTCCGACATCTTTAACTAACATCCCTACCAACTGCATGTCGCTTTCAAATAATCACATATTTCTTTTTATATCACATGTGCTTGATTAAAAAAAATATAAATGTACTACGAACCACCTGGTCATATGATCAACCCCACATCAGACCCCATTGACCCATCTGAGGATGACCTTTTCCATCTCTTTGATAAATACCCCACCCCCATGCCAGACACCAGCACGCCCATGATACCCCCTGTTGGGGTCCAAGCTGTGGCTCTTTCCTCGGATTCAGTCCGTGTTTCATGGGCCGACAATTCCATGACCAAGAATCAAAAATCATCTGAGGTCCGCTACTACTCTGTCAAATGGAAGACCAGCTACTCCACCAGCGGCAAGTATAAGGTAAACACAGACCGTTGAAGCACAGAAAGTCTCCATTACTTCCAGTGAAATATTCTGACAGACTTGAGTTACAGTGATCAAAAGAGACTTGTAATGGCACTAAACTTGGCATAGCAAAAAACCCTCTCCCAAATTTCACACTTCCTTCCAGGGGACTGATACATTGTGGAGTCAAATTGGCATTGTTTCTGCTTTCTGCTGGCTTCTGTGGGCACAAAGAAAACTTACCGTTTTTTTCCATGTATAATGCGCAAAATTTAACTACCGTACTTTCCGGACTATAAGGCGCACCTAAAAACCTAAAATGTTCTCAAAAGCCGACAGTGCGCCTTATATAGTTTAGTTTAGTTTAGTTTAGTTTATTGTTTAGCACATATTATTATATCAATAACTGTGCAAGGAGGGAGACGAAGCCTAGGGCTTGTAAAGAGCTCCACTCCTTCTATATATGGACTAGGGGTGTAACGATACATCGATACACATCGATTAATCGATATAATGCTCTGCGATTTATTGGCATCGATGCTAAAGGTAAACATCGATTTATATCGCCGTGTTTGACCTCGGACATTAGACGCGACTTTATTTTGAAATCCAGTTCATTGTTGCTTGCTTCCTCTTTTCGGGAGCAGTGCGCCCGGCGTTGTTGTGTTGTGAGCAGATCACGCACGTGAAAGGGGAGGGGACAACTAGTACGCGGCTCCTGGGCTGCTGCTATGGCTAGTGTCCAAAAAGACGAGGAAATTTGCTCCCCTTTAGGCTTCAAGTCATTCGTTTGGAAGCACTTTGGATTCCAAAGAAAAGATGGCTCAACGGACAAGACACGTGCAGTTTGTAAATCCTGCCATGCGGTGATCAAATATTCAGGGAGCACAAATCTCGCCGCACATTTAAAGAAAAAACACGACATCAAAGTTCAGTGTTAAAGTAAGGAATTTGTATACTACAATACTCTTGTAATTTCCTAAATAAAGAGTTTGCAGTACCTTGTTGATTTTGCGTATGAATTGTTATAAATCAGGATATTGTTCTATATTTTTTATTAAAAAAAAAAAAATCGATCGTAGAGCACTATATCGCGATATATCGTGAATGAATCGCAGCAGGCTTTAAGATATCGGCAAATATCGTATCGTAGTTCTTTATATCGATATTATATCGTATCGTGACAAAACCCGCGATTTACACCCCTAATATGGACCAAATTCCTAAATTGAAACTTGCCCGAAGCATTGTGTCATGAAATCAATCATAAGTGGCCCGCTGAAGACTATGAATCATGAATCAAAAGACTATGGATCATTATTTTGTGATTATAAAGTAATTTGTTATGTCTGAAGTTGAAATAAAAAAGATAAAATGGAGAATGATTTGATTTGGATTTAAAATCTGACATGAGGCATTAATGGTGCGCCTTATATAAGGACAAAGTTTTAAAATGAGCCATTCATTGAAGGTGTGCCTTATAGTCCGGTGCGCCTTATAGTCTGGAAAAATACGGTAATTTATTGTCCTAAAATCTGGGGTGCGCATTATACATGGGGACAATTATTTTTTTTTATTTTATTTTATTTTTTTATTCGGATATCATACGGAGGCCGGCATTACAGATGCGCTTTCTTCTCTGCTGTTCACTTCAAACACGCTCCATACGAACACAATGCTCTCGTATCAGACGCTTGCTCGATCACCTGCTCGTTTGCTGTCACAAAGTACCCTACACAAATCCGAAACATTTCTTCGCTATCAAGTTTACTAGCGCATGCGCAGTGATACTGACCAGCAGAATAACATCCGGTTGTTCCCAAAGATGATATTTTTTCTGAAATAATTTTACGTTTACGGACTTAAGTAGGAGTCAAAATTTGGGTGCGTATTATACATGGGTACAGGCTTTTTTCCAGCATCAACATGCCATTTTTAGGGTGCGTATTATACATGGGGGTGCATTATACATGGAAAAAAACGGTAGTTGTCCAAATGCTTTTCTTATAGTATGTGAATATTCTATAATTGATTAGCAATGGGTGGAAAATATTTTTTAGACTTATACCACCTTGTGAGCTCCCTACACAAACTAAAGTGTTTGTATCCTCGGTTTCTTGCTCATTAATAAATGTGCAAGCAGCTCTAATGAGCAAGTAGTAGTGGCGCTGCTACTGAGTGTGTAAGTTTTATGAATCGTAATATGCAACATAAAAAATGGAATATACATAGTAAGAGCACGCTTCATTTTATTGGAATATTTGCTTCCACAGTATGGTATTCAAGCACTGTCAGTACTGACTTGACAAAAAACATTTACTTCTCAAATGTAGGAAAACAACCAAAAAGCTATTTTGAATATGAAACAAAACAAAAAAAAGACAGAATGTTGGAACTGTGAATGGTAAATATCAAGTAAATCTGTCTGAATGGATTGAAAATATTTTTTTTAAATCAGATAATGCACAAAATCTTAATTTGTTCTTTGTACACTGTCTGTGATTTGCTTTCAGTTTTGGTAACAATTTGCCTTTGGAAATTCTGCACTTTATACAACAAATTTGTATGGCCAATTGGTCATCCATAGCATTGTCAGATTTAATTATTTAGTTGACGTCTGCACACTCTTAAATTATCTCATCTGTAATAAATCAAAAGACAGTGAGTGGTTGTGATTTTTAACCAATCACAAATATTTGAACAATGCAGACCATAAGACAATTTGGGTGGGGTCTTCCTTCCTTCCGATGTGTTAACGCAATTGAAAAATAATGTTGCTTTTGATGTACAGTCTGCAGACACCACCGCCCTCAGCCATACAGTCACGAGCCTCAAACCAAACACTATGTACGAGTTTGCTGTAATGGTGACGAAAGGTCGGAAATCCAGTACTTGGAGTATGACAGCACATGCCACCACCTATGAAGCAGGTACGTCACGCAAATGCATGCAGGCACTCACATCAACACACACACACACAGTAAATATATGTTTTTTTATTTATATGTTAGATTGTTTTAATCCATAAGAAGGCTATGACTTGACATACAGTGAACCAGGTTGGCACAGTGCGTTACAGTTCAATGTGTTCACTCAACGGCGAGAGCAAGATTTTAAATGATGTTATTGTGTGTATGGAGAGGAACATTGATTTTGACTATACATACGCGAAAACAGTTTTCCTCAAAGAACAGTTTGGCCGTTTCCACAACTTTCTTAAAAATTGATGATGTATTTCATTCGGGTTTTAACTCATGATTAGAAAATGAATCTTCAAATTGACTGTCATTTTTTACTCGTCTGTTTTTGTTGGCATACAAAGAAATAAAGGGGTTTAAGAAATGGCAATTCAGAGGACTTTCCACCCAACATTGACCAAGGAGTGCCATCTAGATGAGTCAAAAATACTGGTTCATAAGGCAAATTCATTAGTTTTAAGTACAAATTAGGTTATATTGTTCAGATAAAATGACGAAATTTGCTTTATGAACCAGTTGTATATTTTTACTCCTCTAGGGTGGCATTGTTGGTTTAAATAAACGGGTTTAAGAAATGGTAAGTCAGTGTGCTTTCAGCCTAATGTTGAACAGAGTATGCCATCGAGTGGTATCAAAAAATACAAGAACTGGTTCATGAAACAAATTCAAAGCTTCATTTTCCCATCACTGCTGTGCACCATTCTGTCTCAAAACAGTTAAATATACAATGGGCCATTAAAACATTTTTGATCCTTTTAATTCTCAAAATGTTGAGTTTAATGTGTGGAATATATACAGTATATTTATATATTTTGAATATAACCACATTTCATGGTTGAAAATTGAGTAAACCAGCTGAAAGATTTTGTCTGAAAATTGTTACATGGTGCAGTGCTCCAACCATCATTCAAATGTTTAACTTGCCCCCCCACCCTTTTTGCCTCCCTGAAAGGCGATTAGTTCTATAGGATTAACAAAAACCATGAGTTTGGTGTTACTAATACCACCCTGCAGCAACAACTCGACAACTGTCTATAACAATGAAACAGAACGGACTGGAATCAAAATGTCAAGGAATCCCTTTCAGGGTGTTTACAATCATGTTTGTTGGATTTGTCACCCAATTAAGCGTGAACGTCATTACCCTACCAGTTCCCTTGAGGTGTGCTGGAATACATTGACATTCAGAAGGAACAGATGGACGCAGCGCACTCACTCCCTGCAGTGGCCCACCGGCTTTGCATATACGCTCACAAAGCACACGCGTCTCATCGTCGTCTCATCTTTACAACAAAATGGGAAATACTGCGTTTTTTTGGATCTCATTTCATGTGTCCATAATTGTTTTTACTGTGTGATAAAACTTATTATAGTATGCCATGGTTTTAAAAAATCTCCAATAATTAAAGAAAAAAGGATTCCTGCGATAACTTGCTCATGTTACGATGTTGTTGACATTGCAGAGACATTGCAGTAGACCTAGCTTATATTTCATTTTCTAAAAAGGCCTGAATGTCACATTTCATTGACGATGCTATAAAATTGAGATCCTATTAATCTGTCACCGATGTTCTCTGCTACCTTCGCCACATATAAAATAAAAGAGAAAATGAATTTCAGCTCATCATAACAGGAATCACTCCCATGATGTCTTTATTGACGCAAGTCACTCTTTTTTTGCCCAGGGTTGGGACAGGGTGTGGCTTCATACCTGTACTGACCGGGAATCGAAACTGAACTATCTGCATGAAAGGCAGCAGCATGAGGGCTCCCACTAAATGGTGTGCCAGACAGACAAGATGATAGTACCGTAATTTTCGGACTATAAGTCGCGTTTCTTTTCATAGTTTGGGTGGGGGGGCCACCCATGGTTTTTTTTCACTTTTTTGGGCATTTTATGGCTGGTGCGACTTACACTCCGGTGCGACTTATAGTCCGAAAATTACGGTACATATAATTTTCTGCCTCCGACATCTTAGTGCCTAAACAAACACTTTCTTTAGCTGTGAGACCTCATGGTCCTATTCTATTACTAAAGTGGTTCAATAAAACCTCAAACCTATTACTGCTTTTTTCACCTTAAAACTATATCTAAATGATATATTGTGTCTTGAATGGTATCTCTTTCTGAACTACATATCTCTCAAGCATTTGTGTCCTCACATCTTGAATATTGCAGTAACCAAACTTGATCGTCAAAACTTCATTAGATATGTCGGAATGATTAGATCACAGGTGTCAAACTCAAGGCCCGGGGTCCAGATACGGCCCGTCACATCATTTTATGTGGCCCACAAATTCGTGTCATTACTAGAATTGCAAATTGTCTTCACTTTTAATTTTTTTTTTTTTATATTTGACCAGTTTTTACTTGTCTGATTTGAAAACGAGTCATTTGTCAGTTTGTTTTGTAGCTTTTACTGTATATAATATGAGGTGCTCATACATTTATTCTGATTGACAGTCATAATGGCCCTCCGAAAGAATCTATGACTACAATGCGGCCCGCGAAAAAAATGAGTTTGACACCCCTGGTCTAGATCCTAATCACTCCTGTCCTTGCACTAGCTTCATATTAAATTTTGGATTTAGTTCAATTTTTCACAGGACAGGCTCCTCCGTAGGTGGTGGATCTGGTGACATTTTATTGTCCTGTTGGGTCACTGCAGTCTGCTGATGGCCTTTTACTCACTGTCCCTCACACAAGATTAAAACCTAAAGATAATAGAGCCACTAGAAGGCGCTTGTTGTTGCTTCCCCTGTTGATATTATTACGTATATATATTGTTAACTTTATGGACTGTATAAGACAAAACGCGACATATTTTTTCCAAAAATGTGCAAACTGTGTTAATAAGACCAAGCTCAGAATAACCCCCCCCCCCTCCCCCATTTATATTTATAAATAATGAATATGATGACAGTATATGCCACCATTAGAAAATGCCTTAGTCTGCCACTCTCATTCTGTATGACTACTGACATGCTAATGTGACTTAGAGTTCAGGGCAGTGTGATCGGGTAATTGACCTCATTTCAGTGTGGTGCCATCTTTGTGATTCTGCTGGCTGGCATATGTGAAAGCTTAATGAGCATGTTTTGACCATTCACACGATTCATTTTTGATGAATTCTGACGTGTTGTACTATGATAAAGCAGCTCCATTTTATAATACTTGGGCAGTCTTCTTTTAGTAGTTTGTCTGTATAATCTGGTGTGATTTGGCCCAAAGGAAGAAACAGTTGAAAGAGTACTGTATTAAATGTTGATTAACGTTATAGATTACAGTGCAAGTATTTCAGATGACTCATTCAGGGCATTGGATTTTTTTTTTAATTGGCACTTTTTAGTTGATAGAAGGGTGGCACATCGGGTGACTGGTCAGCACGTCCGCCTCACAGTGCAGAGGTTGTGAGTTCCGGCTACGGCCTTCCTGTGTTGAGTTTGCATGTTCTCTCTATGCCTGCGTGGGTTTCCTCCAGGTATGCCGGTTTCCTCCCACATCCCAAAAAGATTCATGGAAGGCCGATTGACCTCTTCAAATTGCCCATTTACTGTCCTCAGGTGGCTGAGGCATTCATACCAAAACGGCACAATAAGAAAAAAAGTATGACAAAAACTTCATGTACTTCGTTGTGATTTTTTTCACCACTGTATGACTTTAATTTGAACCAGCAGATAAGTGCTATTTTTAAAGCCAACTTCTTTCATCTTAGGCATGACTAGCTACCCTAAATCTCTCCTTTCGCAACAGCACTTAGAAACAGTAATCCATTCCTTTATTATATCTCAGCTAGATTACTGTCATGCACTTTATTTTGGAGTCAGCCAGTGGGGAGTCCCAAATGCTGCTGCTCTCTTCTTAACTCGTAGGGAGCACATAACTCCAGTTCTGGCTTCCCTTCATTGACTCCCTGTATTTCATTTAAGACTTCATTTTAAAATACTTTCAAATGGTCTCACCCCATCTTAGCTCTCTGAGCTCCTCCACCCCTACACACCTGCTCACTGCCTCAGGTCTGCGAACCAGACACTACTAGAGGTACCAAGGACTGAGCAGAGTCTCAGAGTGGTTCAAGGTTTTTCTTTTGCCAGTCCCTCCAGTAATTAGTTTTTTCTCTTTGTCCAATTTCAAGACTTGTCTTAAAATTCTTCTCTTTTTTTTTTTACTACATGAGAATTGGCCATTGTTCTTCTGTCTTATAAACCAGCAACTGCTTGACATAATTACTTTTTCATTTCCTTTTAAAAAGTCATCTGTATGATCCTGTATGTGAATGCCCCTAAATTGTACAGTAGTCCTGCAATTTGAGTAAGATTATTCAAATCAAATTTCAACTGAAGCATGCAATTTATGAGAGTGAAACGTGCTTTATCTTGCTTGAGTTCATGATTTGTTCATGCTTTGTTGGCAGCTCCGAGCTCTGCTCCCAAAGACTTGACAGTGATCAGTCGGGAGGGGAGGCCCCGAGCCATTTTAATCAGCTGGCAACCACCGATGGAGGCAAATGGGCGGATCACAGGTGAGTGTTCAAGATAACATTACAAATAATTACTATGTC